>NC_037681.1:88757210-88960799 GCF_003255815.1 Theropithecus gelada
GAGTTTGAGACCAGCCTGAGCAATATGGTGAAACCCCATCTCTACTAAAAATGCAAAAATTAGCCAGGCGTGGAGGTGGGCACCTGTAATCCTAGCTACTCGGGAGCCGCAGCAGAATTGCTTGAACCCAGGAGGCAGAGGTTGCAATGGGCCAAGATTGTACCACTGCACTCCAGCCTGGGAGACAGAGCGAGACTTCACCTCAAAAATAAATAAATAAATAAATGAAAATAATAATAATTAAAACAGAGATGACATTCCAAAACAAAAACAAAATTAATTCCTCTTGGCAAGCTGATATACTTTCTTGTATTAGGCACGAGATCTATTGTTCCCATTTTCCTCTGACTTCCAAGAGGCTCAAACCTATATTTTGTGCTTCCCTTTGATTTTTTTGGACACAGCTGTCTTTCTCTTATTCCCACCTGTCTCCTCTCCCAATGTACACACACAATTTGTACACACATACATTATATGCACACATATATATGCCACATACACATATAAGAGCATCATAGGCTCTTCTATTTTTACCTCTGGCATTTTTCCCTTTATTGGAAGTTTTATCACAAATCCTTAAAATAGTATGCAGTGTAAAGTAATAAATTAATAAAACGAATGCTTTCTACACTCAGGAGGCTGATGTTTCCAATTCTTTAACCAGACTGCCATACCATTAGGTGCCAAGGAATCCAGACAATGTAGAAACACAGACCAGATTCCACCCTTGGTTCCTACAGTGGTGTGGAGGACAAAACCTACAGGATTCTGCCCACTCTTGGGTGAAAAAGTCCAAAATAGCAGAATCCGGAGCCCTATTTTTTAACCACCTTGAAGCACCTTCTCCTGTTCCTCCCACTCTCTCACTCTCTCGCTCTCTCTCTCACACACACACACACACACACACACACACACACACACACACACACACNCTCGCTCTCTCACACACACACACACACACACACACACACACACACACACACACACACCTGGTAGTCTACACAGATGTGGCATAGATAACGGAAGTATAATACTAGTTTAAACATTCCAGAGTTCTTAATTCCTTACTATCAAGTCGTGTATTAATATGTGCCAAATTGGCCAGGCATGGTGGCTCACGCTTGTAATCCCAGTGCTTTGGGAGACTGAGGCAGGAGGATCATTTGAGCCCAGGAGTTGGAGATCAGCCTAGGCAACATAGCAAAACCACAATTTCTCCAAAAAAAAAAAAAAAAATTTTTAATTAGCAAGGCATGGTGATGCATGCCTGTAGTCCTCACTACTTGGGAGGCTGAGGAAGGAAGACCACTTGAGCTCAGGAGTTCAAGGCTGTAGTGAGCTGTAATCATGCCACTGCACTCCAGCCTAGGCAATAGAGAAAAAAAACACAGATATATATATATATATGCCAATGTCTTATGTTTTATTTTCTTCTTTTTTAGGTTTTTGGTTTTGTTTTGGAGATGGAGTCTCACTGTCACCTAGGCTGGAATACAGTGGCGTGATCTCATCTCACTGCAACCTCCACCTCCTGGGTTCAAGGGATTCTCCTGCCTCAGCCTCCCAAGTACCTGGGATTATAGGTGCCTGCCAACACGCCCGGCTAATTTTTGTACTTTTAGTAGAAATGGGGTTTTACCATGTTGGCCAGGCTGGTTCGCACTCCCGATCTCAAATGATCCGCCTGCCTCTGCCTCCCAAAGTGCTGGGATTACAGGCGTGAGCCACTGCACCTGACCCGTTTTAGGTATTTCCATGTAAAACTCTGTACCAAATGTCCAAACTCAATGGAAAGGACCATTAAATTAATTCCAAATTCTAACTCCAAAAGTATTCTAATTTTTAAAACATCCTGTTATTTTCATTTTAAGGATTCAAAGGATTTCTCTTTGGAAATTTTTTGCTTTTGTTTCTGTTTTCACTATTTTCTCTGTCTGCAAGCCAAAATTATGAATAGAGATGATATACATTAGGAAGGAGCTATAGATTCAAAATTAATCTCCACCAAAGTTAATTCGTGCATAAATTAAGCTGAATGTGTTTTTTCAACACCATGAATCAAGTTTAATAGCTATAAATAAAACATGAACTTGAGTTTCCTCATTTATCACTTCAAATCCATGATACTTTAGCACAGGAGGGGCAACATTTTCTTTTTTCTTCTTTTTTAGAGCTCTGAGGCTACTCATCTCAGAGATTGTAGTAAATATTGTTGGTTCAAATAAATTCCTCTCTATGGCTGAAAAAGCTAATACTAAGAAGCCCACAGAAAAATTCTCTCTGCATTCCTTTGTATGCTTATGCGAAACATCACGACTCTCCTTTTAGGACCAGCAAACCGGTAGAAAAATTGCCAGAGATTTGAGCTTTGGGGATTGGGAAGGCTGTTCTGCTGCACGAAGTGCATGGCCAGTTGTTGGCCTCAAGTTACTCTATGGCTATAATTAAACCCTGAACTGGTATTAAAATAGGATGTCAGGGTGACCCTGTTGAGACCTAACCTGTAGTAGGCGCTGTGGTGCACCCCCACCCAGTTTGCTTGGCCCAGTGCACCCTCCCCAGCTGTGTGAATGTCTAGTGTCAACACACTTACCAGGGAAATTATGCCCTGCCCCACCCTCCCACCAAGGCCAAGGCAGCCCACAGCCAATGAGAGCACAAGAGGCCAACCCCCTTGCCTCCATTTTTGTCTTGAGGTTTATACTCCATAACTGCATTGTTTAATGTGGTAACCATTAGCCATACTGACTATTTAAATTTACATTTAATTTAATTAAACATTTAGACCCTCAGTTATACTAGCCACATTGTAAGTGCTCAATGGCCATAGGTAGCCAGTGACAACTCTACTGAACAGTGCAGATTTTATAGAACATTTCTATCATCACGGTAAGTTCTACTGGCCAGCACTGCTTTAGTGTCTACCCCTATGGATCAGACCAGTGTGAGGCTTCCCCTGAAGCAACGTCCTTGCTCAGCTCTTTCCCTCTCCCTATCCAGCTTTCATACCGCCCCCTTTAAGTTTTTAAATTCTGTTTCTTGAGAACACTCCCTCAATAAATCTTCTGCATTTGAATCCCTGTTGTGGACGCTGCTTCTAGGGAATTCTATCCAAGATACCATCTCTATTGCTTTCAGCTTATTGTGAACCAAAGGGTAAGCATTTATGCATGGACGCCTTGGATTTCCTTACTCTAGAGATAAAGTGTAGTCATGTTTTCTGCAGTTTGGCTTGAAGCATCAGTGAGCCTAAATTTCATAAAAGGAAAGGGGTTCTGAGATCATAATGAAGTAGTTTCATTTCCCCACCGGAGCGGAAGTGACTGAGGGCTGCAAGTCTCTGCAAGAAGCTGGGTCCTATGCTCCACTTGCATGCAATGGCCAGATGGGGGCACTAGCTGAGGCGTGCTGGGAAAGCCAACGGTAAGAGCTATGGGTGTGAAAGCAGAATACATGGTCCGCAGTGGGAGACAAGCTATTGACGATGTGGCCAACAAGGACTAAGCAGTAGGCCACCACGCCATTTGTATCTAGAGGTAAGTTATGCTCTAATGACAGAGGGAAGGGAGCCCCAATACTAATACTGAATAACCAGGCTGCTGAGTGGACTTCCACAACTGGATAAAATGTGTTATAAACACACAAGTGTAGCCATCAGGGAAATGCAAATCAAAACCACAAGGAGATTTCACTTTACACCCATGAGGATGGCTATGCTCAAGAGGAAAAAAACAAATGTTGGCGAGCATGTGGAGAAACTGGAACCCTCGAGCATTGCTTGTAGGAATGTAAAATGGTGCAATCACTTTGAAAAACAGTCCAACAGTTCCTCAACAAACTACCCATAGAGTTACCATATGACCTAGCGATTCCACTCCTAGGCATGTACCCAAAAGAAATGAAACATATGAAATGATACAAAAAAAAAAAGTGTGTAGGTGAATGTTCATAGCAGCATTGTTCATAATAGCCACACAGTAGAAAAAACCCAAAAGTCCATCAACTGGTGAATGCATAAATAAAATGTGGTATACCGACAAAATATTATGCAACGACAAAAAAGAATGGAGTATTGACATGTGCTACAACATCAACAAACCGTGAAAGGACACAACATGAATGGATCTTGAAATGTCAAAAATAGATAAATCTATGGAGACATAAAGTTGATTAGTGGCTGCCAGCGGCTGGGGAGGTTTGGAGGAAGTGTGGAGTGACAGATAATGAGTTATAAAGTTTCTTTTTGGGGTGATGACAGTGTTCTAAATGTGATTGTAGGGATGGTTGCACAACTCTGAACATACTAAAAAAACACTTTAAATGGGTGAATTGTATGGGATGTGAATTACATCTCAATAAAGCTGTTAGAAACACACACACACAGACACACACAAGCAATGTGAGTTTTTTGCACCGTAGCTGTGTGACAAAATCATTTACATTGCAATGTTTGTTTATCTTTAAATATATACCTGGGGACCCCTCCTGTACTTTTTCAGATGAGCCTGTGACTCAGGCTAAATGACTGGCAACGGCACACTAACCTCTCAATTTCTTGAATATGTTCTATTTTATCTTTGTCTTCTGAAGTAACTGGTCAGATAAATATTAAATCAGAAGTATTGTCTGATGAATGGATCACCAACAGCTTCACGCAAGGAATGTAAAAGCTAATGTGAACATAAGGGCATGCCACATTCATCCTCAAACAGGAACACATACTGGGAAGATTATGAAATTTAATACTCTCAATATAAACTTTCTCATCCTAAACAGGAGAATAGATGTTAAATAGAGAAAATCAGTGTATTCCCTGTTCTGACCTAAGTCTTCCCTTTGAGTCTTCAAATAAGTAGGTTTTCCCTTCCCAAATAGTCCAACCTGGAACTGTCCAATAGAAATAAAATGCAAGCCACCTATGTAATTTTAAATTTTCTGAAAGTCACATTTTAAAAAATCCAAATAAAGGTGTGAAATTAATTTTAAGAGTATATTTTATTTAACCAAATAGATCCAAAATATTAACAATTCAACACGCAACCAATATAAAAAAGTATTGAGGCATTACTTTTTTTAGTATTAAGTCTTCAAAATCCTGTTTGTAGTTTACACTTATAATAGACCTCAACTTAAACTACATTTCAAGTGCTTGTGGTTGCTGTATTGGACAGCACAGTTCCAACTACTACCTTAAACTTAAAATCTATGCATCAGTCTGCCTGGCACGGTGGTTCACGCCTGTAATCCCAGCACTTTGGGGACTGAGGTGGGCGGATCACCTGAGGTCAGGAGTTCGAGACCAGCCCGGCCAACATGGTGAAACCCTGTCTCTACTAAAAATACAAAAAAAAAAAAAAAAAAGCTAGGCATGGTGCCGGACACCTATAATCCCAGCTACTCGGGAGACTGAGGCAGGAGAATCACTTGAACCCAGGAGGCAGAGGTTGCAGTGAGCTGAGATCATGCCATTGTACTCCAGCCTGGGCAACAAAACTGAAACTCTGTCTCAAAAAAAAATTAAAAAATCTATCCATCAGTCAGTAGACCAGTGATTATTTTCAGTGATCAAGTATAGATAAGTTGGTCTTCCAGGGCCTCATCTAAAACTACCTGAACCCTAATATCCCTTTAAGCTAAAAAAATCTGAAGCTCTGGGATTTCTCATTCTAAAATCTCCTCCAGCATATCTAACCAGTCTGATTTTTAGTCATGCCTCCTACCAATCAACCAAAATTTGAAATACTTTTGTATGTGTTTGGGCCTGTGCAAAAATTGGCCCATTTTCAGATGATGTGGTCCATGTGCAAATTGAGGAATGAGACAGGTCGAGGAAAAGAGAATATTTTGGTTCATGGCTTCAGGATAATTAAATCAATTTTTAAACCACGTTTTATTTAGTCTAAAAGCGATCAGTTTTACCTACATGTGTGCAAAATGTAATAATATATCCATACAATATTAAGTAAATACAAACATACAGGCCAGGCGTGGTGGCTCACACCTGTAATCCCAGCACTTTGGGAGGCTGAGGCGGGCAGATCACCTGAGGTCAGGAGTTCGAGACCAGCCTGGCCAACATGGTGAAACCCCATCTCTACTAAATACACAAAACTTAGCTGGGTGTGGTGGCAGGTGCCTGTAATCCCAGTGACTCGGGAGGCTGAGGCAGGAGAATCACTTGAACCCAGGAGGCAGAGGTTGCAGTGAGCTGAGACAGCGCTGCTGCACTCTGCCTGGGCGACAGAGGGAGACTCTGCTTGACCCTGGGAAGCAGAGGTTGCAGTGAGCTGAGATGGTGCCACTGCACTCCAATTTGAGTTACAGAGAGACTTCATCTCAAAAAAAACCAAAAAACAAAAAAACTAACAAACATGCACACAAGGATATTTATTGCTGTGCTTTTTCTTATAGTAAAATATTATAAATTAATTAAATGTTCACCCAAAGACAGTTGCTTTTTTTTTTTTTTTAAATCAGTGAGGCAGTTCCAGACTAAGGTTGAAAGATCTCCAAGATATTTTGTAAAGTGAAAAAAGCTAGATCCAGGACAATGGATATTTTTCTGTGTATGAGGAAAAGAATGTGTTTTTATAATATATTTTATTCAGTTCTGAGCCAATTTCTTACAATTTTTTATAATAAATTTATACACACACACGCACACATTTAGCTATTGATTGTTTTTCTAGAGAACCCTGACTAACATAGGTAGTTCATACAAAAGCCCATCACACAGTGGTGTTAACAAGTGCTCAATAAGTGTTATGTGGTTCTGTGGTTAAGGCTAGCTTCTTGTAACCGCAGGCATTCCTTGGCTTGTACATTCATCGCTCCAATCTTCCATCTTTACATGGGTATTTTCTGCCTGTGTGTCTTCACATTATCTTCCTTCTGTGCATGTCTATCTCTATGTCTGAATTTCCCTTTTTTATGAGGACATCCGTCATGTTGAATAGGGCCTAGCCTAATTCTCTCATTTTAAATGGACTGCCCTTTTTCTCTTAAGATGCATAACCCTATTTCCAAGCAGTTACCACATTCTGAGGTGACTGTGGGTTTGAAGTTCAACATCTATTTAGGGGGACACAAATCAATCTATTACATGATCCAATGACAGCATCCAGGGAAGACAAAAACCTGAGAAAGCGTTGGGAGCCAGCAGCTACGGACAGAAGAACTACATTAGTCATGATGCTGTAGATTGCATTTCATTAGAGAGTTAAGGGTTTGGCGGGGAATAGAGGCAGCTAGATATGAGCATCTCCTTTCATCTTTGTTTCTAGCCAAGGAAACCGACTGCAATTCTGAAGAACACGAAGAGAAGCACTCCAAAACATACTGCAAAATGCCTGTTCCCTAAGGCCAATGCAGTTGGCCTGTGCTGTACTGAAACTAAAATGAAAATAAAAAGTAGAAGAAAACACAACTTTGTACTTATTTTGCTCCAGTCCCAAGGGTATAATGAAAACAGATACTTTCAGCTCAAGATTTTGCTGCCAGGATTCTAGTCGGATTTGTCACAATGCCCTAGCCAACTATACATTCATTATTTATTGGGAATCCAAGTTCCAAAGGAGGCATTTTCACAACCCATTCAGATCCCATCAGCATCCAAATCTTCCTAGAGGGATATTTGTTGATTTTATTTCATCCAGTTGAGTATCCTGGTTGGAGCCCTTAAGTATGCATCGCTTAGATATTACTCACTCAGAGTTTCATTAAGGACCAAAGAAAGCCATCCAAACACATTCTGAAGCAATAGCCAGATCTGCTGAGCCTAAAGCAAGGAAAATTCTGGCTTTTTGTGCTTAGGAGTCTCTTCTTGGCAACCATCTTTAAAGACAGAGCATCTTTTAATGGTCTGTCAGACAAGCCCTGGATGCTGTTCATGTTTAGATTTGTGAGATTACTTGTGAAGTGGGAGTGGAGGGAAGAAAGTAAAGCTGAAGGCAAAAAAGGTGAGATGCACCGGGGAGGTGACGGTGGAGATGAGTAGATTGACACCCTGACAGATGGTAATCAATGGCCTTGATTACACACAATGACCACTGTGAGGGTAAATTCAGAAGTAATAATAATAATAATTTCTCCTTACATTTACTGAACACTTACTAAGTGCTCTGAGTATTATTTTATATAAGCCTCATAATAACTATGAAGTGGGAACTACTATTGCTCCCATTTTAAGGATGAGAATACTGAGACTTAAAAAGATGAAGTGATTTACCCAAGGTTGCACAACCACTTAAGTAGTAGTGCCCGGACTGAAAATCAGACACTCCTACTTGGAAGCCAGCCTCACAACTCCCACTATTTATTCTTTTGTATGTAATACTTGATATATACACAATGTATATATAAGACACATATGTTATTGTCTTAGTCTGTTTTGTGTTGCTATAAAAGAATACCTAAGGCTGAGTACAAGAAGCATGGCACTGGCACCTGCTTGACTTCTGGTGAAAGCCTTGGACTGCTTCCACTTATGGCAGAAGGTGAAAGGGATCCAGCATGTGCAGCGATCACACGGAAAAACAGGAGGAAGCAGTGGCCAGGCTGAAGGGAGTGGCAGGGAGGAGAGGTGCCAGGCTCTTTTTAACAACCAGCTCTCTTGGAAACTAATGGAGTGAGAGCTCACTCACTCTCAAGGGAGGGCATTAACCTTTTTATGAGAGAGCCACCCCTATGACCCAAACACTTCCCATTAGGCCCCACCTCTCAACAGTACCACACTGGGCATGAGGTTTGGGGGGGACAAACAAACCATATCTAAACCATAGCAGTTATACAGCATCATAATAACATGAACACCCATGAACCTATCATGCAACTTAAGAACTGTCACTCTTTGTCTGATACCTTTGAAGTGACCTGTGTGCCTCTACTCATCCCCTCTCCTCTCGACCCCTAGCAGGATCCATCATTTTGAATTTTGTGTGTATCATTCTCTTGGTTTTATAAAATAGCTTTACCAAATAGGTAAATATCCTTAACATTTTAGTTTTAGTTTGCTTTTTGAGCTTCTATAAAATGGGGTCAATCTTCTATACACAATTCTGTGACTTACCTTTTTTTTAACTCAATGTTATTTACCTAAAATTTGTCAATGTGGTATCAGTTAGCTGTACTTTGATCCTTTTTACAGAGTCCATTTGTGTAAATAGACCACAATTTATTTATACATTCTCCCATTGAGGAGCATTTGGGTTATTTCCAGTTTTTGCTGTTACAAGCAATGATGCTATAAACATTCTTGAACTTGCTAACGGGTGCACATGTGCAAGAATTTCCCTGGGGTATTGCATGGTGGTAAAGCATGCTTAATTTTATGAGATAATGTCAAATTATTTTCCAAAGTGCTTATACCCATTTACATTCTTCAGTCATGTTTTAAGAGTCCTTCTTGCTCCACATACTCACCAACAATAGATATTGTCAGGCTTTCTAGTGTTTGCTAAGTTAGTGGGAGCAAAATGATATCTCCTTTGGTTACAATTTGTATTTGTACATTATTATTGTTACTATAAGTCATATCCAGACAATATTTGTTTGCATTTACCTCAGTTTAACCCTCATGTTTACTGGGTATTTCTGAAACTGGCCCAATATCCCCATATAACTGATGCTTATAGTCTTTGGATAGACATAGAAATTGACCCTCTTGGTCTTTAAGCTTGAAATTTACATTTGTCTTATCTGAGTTCCTTTCTCAGGAAACTGATCCTCAGGCCTCCTAGACAGTATCAAGGAAATGAAACTTACCAGATCACCACATCCATACAATAAGACACCAGACCCCTCATCTGTCATGATTGCTTCCTTCCTTCTCCCTAATTCCTGTTTTCCTACACATAGTTACATTTCTTCCCTGCTATATAAATCCCTAATTTTAGTCAGTTGAGAAGACAGATTTAAGACTTACCTCCCCTTCTCCTTGGCTGCAGCACCTTGATGAAGCTTTCTTCCCTGGCAGTGTTTGTTGTCTCAGGGATTGGCTTTCTGTGCAGTGAGCAACAGGACCCAGACCGAAACCCTAGCATTTCAGTAACATTTCTGTTCCTCATTTTTGCTTATATTGCTGAACTTCCTAATGGGATAAGTATTCTTCTTCCTGAATTACATCCTTTAGAACTTCATTTAATTAAGAATCATTGGTTGTAAATTATCTCATTCTTTGCTACTCTAAAGATGTCTTTATTTAGCCCCTTTTCCTGGGAAAGTACTTTTCCTGGAACACAGTATGTTAATCAGTTGGAAGATATTATTCTGTTGTTGTCTAGTTTCCCTTGTCAAGGAGTCTCCTGTCAGCCAACTTGTTTTTATTTTGTAGGTGATCTTTTTCTCTGGCTATTTTTAAGATCTTCTTTTCGCCTTCAGTATTTTGTTCTATTATACAAAAATGTGCCTAGGTGTGGAATTTTAGTTTGCTTAGTATATGTTGGTCTTCCTATAGCTGTGGATTCATCGCTGTCATCTTATTTGGAAAATTATAATCCATGATATGTCAAATATTATCTCTCCTCTACTTGTTCATTTTATCCTTTGTATTGCTTAATTTCTCTGCCATACTTTTTATCTCCCTATGCCCTTATCTAGCACTAACAATAATTTATCCTACTTTTTTGGATAGCTCACCAATTTTCTTGTCAGCTATTTCAAATCTGTTGTTTAATCAATCCTTTGTGTTATTAATATCTAGGTTATGGCTGGGTGTGGTGGCTCATACCTGTAATCCCAGCACTTTGAGAGGCCAAGGCAGGCGGATCACTTGAGCCCAGGAGTTTGAACCTAGCCTGGGCAAGATGGCAAAACCTCATCTCTACAAAAAATAAAAAAAAAAGTTAGCCAGGTGTGGTAGTGTGTGCCTGTGGTCCCAACTAGGAAGGCTAGGGTGGGAGGATCCCTTGAGCCCAAGAGTTCAAGGCAGCAGAGAGCTGTGATCACATCACTGCACTCCAGCCTGGGTGACAAAGTGAGACAGCTGTGATCACATCACTGCACTCCAGCCTGGGTGACAAAATGAGACCTCGTCTCTATTTTTTTTAATTACAAAAATTTTATATATATATATATTTTATATATATATATATATATTATAGAGAGAGAGAGAGACAGAGAGAGAGAGAGGTTATAATTTTTCATTTCTTCATTTTATTTCAAATCATAAAATGAATGCCATTTCTGATTTTCCAGGTCACTTTATAATCTCTTCCATGCATATTTTCTAAGTAAATTTTTTTATCTTTAAATTTTCTTTAAAATGCTAGGTATCTAATAATTACAATATCTGAAATCTGTGGAGTATGGGTCTACATCTGTTTTTAGTTTCAGCTGACACTCAATATGTATTCATTTCCTAGTGATTTCTATACAAATTATGATCAAATTGGTAACTTAAGACAACACAAACTTATTATCACATAGTTTGGGGTCAGAAGTCCAAAAGCACTGAGCTAAAGTCAAGGCTGATTCTTTTGGAGACTGTAGGAATGATGTTCCCTTGCCTTTTCTAGCTTCTAGGGGCTTCCATCATTCCGTGGCCTATGACCCCTTCCTTACATCATGCCATCCTCCAACCTCTTGCATCTTTCTTTCTTTCTTTTTTTTTTTCTTTCTTTCTTTCTTTCTTTCTTTTTTCTTTCTTTCTTTTCTTTGTTTCTTTCTCTTTCTTTTTCTTTCTTTCTTTTCTCTTTCTTTTTCTTTCTCTTTCTTTCTGTCTTTTTCTTTCTTTTCTCTTTCTTTCTTTTTCTTTCTTTCTTTTCTTTCTCTTTCTTTCTTTCTTCCTTTCTTCCTTTTTCTTTCTTTCCTTTTGTAAAATGAAATGAGGTCTTGCTATGTTGCCTAGGTTGGTCTGGAACTCCTGAGCTCATACAATCCTCCCACCTCAGTCTCCCAAAGTGCTGGGATTACAGGCACGAGCCACCACACCCAGCCAACATCCTCTGCTTCTGTAGTCATACTTTCCTCTGCCTCCCTCTTGTAAGGACACTTACACAAGTGTGATAATACAGAATAATCTCTTCACTGCAAGATCCTTAATCACATCTGCAAGGTCCTTTTTGCCATGTAAGGTGATACTAACAGTGCAATGTTGACAGGTTCCCTTACCAGGTTACTTAAAAGTATATGCCCGCTGCCTGAACCCTGAAGGCCAGATAGTAAGCCATGGCCATGGTACCCAGCTGAGGAGCAGGTGTCCCTGAGAGCCTAAACATCCCAGGGAGTATGTGAGAACCTACCAAAGAAAACAGTACCATCACATAAACACAGCAGGCAAAGGGCCCGAAAATTAGCTTAAAAACAGCTTAGAGAAGGGAGGTGGTACAGATCTCTAGAGCTGTGCTGCTGCCACTCAGGAGTGCCCTGACCAATATGTCTCAATAAACTCATCTACTTGACAAGCGGGACTTCTCTAAATCATTCTTTGGTCTTTCGGCACCTTCCCAACTTGGGAGGGAAGGGGATATTACAGTCTCAAGTTTTTCTCTTAATACACAGGATCCAGGGCTTAGGACTGAAATATTTGGGGGTGCCATTTTTTAGCTCATTACATACTCTCTGTGTCAGAGACTCAGTTGACAATAAGTATCCATTCCCCAACTCCCTTGCTAGTAATGAAAACACTAATTTTTAGTCAAGTTTGTTGTTGGCCAGTTAAAACTCCCTAGTTTTTGTTCACATCAAGATGTGATCATTGTGGTTAAATTTTTGACAATAAATTTTAAGTGGCAGTACTGTGTGCAACCTTCAGAATGTATTTTTTTAAAATAGGCATGCGCTTCATCCTTTTCCTTCCACAACCGGCCTGGAATGTGAGCATCTGGAGCTCTAGCTGCCATCTTGGGTCACAAGAACAAGAAGCATAACATAGATTTGGGAGGATCCATGAACTGTAAAGAAACAGGTCCCTGATGAATTTTTGATGAATCTGTCCTGGACACCTACCTCATGACGTCTTTTAGATGAAAACAAATAAACTGTGTGTGTCTAAGCCACCATTATTTGTTCTGCTGCGTGAGGCTAAACTTAGTCCTAACTCATACCATCATTATGTCTTTTCTTTGTATATTGGGGGATTTTTTCATTGTAATTATCCATTTGGTTTCACATAATCTATAGGAATCCTGAAAACCTGAATTAATGACACCTTCCTCCAAAAGGGATTTGAATGTATGTATTTCTGGAATTACATATGCTAACAACAGGGGACAGCGTTAGCCTTCTTAATTAGGCACAGGGCCTGGCAGCAGCCTCAGAGCTCAGCTTTCAATCCCTCATTTGTGGCTGACATTGGCATTTCTCCTCCAAGTTTTGCAGTTTGTTTACCATGCAATGCTAGCTTTAGCTTACTATGCATGTTTGCATGTTGTTGTTCTATTTTGTTTTGTTGACATTGGAAAGTTCCCTTTGTTTCTTGTAAGAGCTCAATGTATTAAAAAAAACATGTTATAATCTGATTGTATTGTCATTGTAGTGGAATACGACTTCAGAGGCTTGTTCACCATTCACCCAGAAGCAGCACTGATGCCCCTCCCATGCCAGTTTCACCATTAAATGTATTATGAAGGGTTTATGTCTGATTGACCCATCCAAGACTTTGATGCAAGCTTGGTACAAGCAGAGCTCTTCTGAAAACAAGCTTGTTAACACTTTCTATATGTGGTAACAATTCACTCATTTATTTGTATTGGGGATTCGGTTTGCACTCATTACTATTATTTTCTTTTAGAGTGTCTGGGACCTCTTTCAAATAACACGAGTTCATTCCTCTGCCTGCAAAGATTCTGACCCCTCCCCAGGGATGTGTGTAACAAAAGTCTACTAAGGGAAATATACTATTACTCTGCAACTTGCTTTTTTAATTAATAATATGTCATTTGGCCTTTCAGTACCTATAATCACCTCATTCTTCCTTCATAGCTGAATAGTATTCCGTGGTACGTACCACAATTTATTAAACAATTTTACCATTGATAGGCCCTTAGGTTGTTTCCAATATTTTGATATTATTAATACTGCTGTGCTATAATAAGCATATATATACTTGTATATGTGCATATTTGTGAGTAAATTTATAGAAAGACTCTGTAGAAGATAAACTTATTGGTTCAAGGGGTATGAATATTTAACGTTTTGATGGATGTTGCCAATTTGTCTCCCCCAAAAGCCATGCTAATGTAATGTGTTTGTGACAGAGACTACTAATGCCAACTTAATATTAATTTTCCCGAATTCTATACTGAAAGAATCCCTATTTTGTTTCAGAGTGGTGGTGTACCTAGCCAAAGGCAACATCTCACAGCCTCACTCTGAGCTAAGTGTGGTCACAGGACTAACTTCTGTCCACTGAACTATGAATGAAAGTGTGTGGGGCATGCTGGAGTGCCACTTACTGGAAGATGTGCCACTTTCCGCCCTTCTACCTTTATTCTTTCTTCAAACCTTCTCAGTGGTTTGATGGCAAAGTCCTTGCAGTCATCATGAATCATGTAATCATATTGAGGATACGGGTAGCAGAGAAGAAAGAATGGAGGCTGAATCATGGAGAGCCACTATGCAACTTTAGACTACCTACAGCTTGACTTTCATTATATGGGAGAATTAACCCATTATTTTCCAGGTCTTTGCTACGTGCAGGTAAATGCTATTCCTAAATAACACAGCGCCCCTCTCAATCATGTAAACAATACACCAGTCCCACTGAGTACTTGCTGTGGTCCCTGTCATGTGCTGTGGACTGTCACCGCAGTGTCCTTGCTTACTACCACAGTGGCTGTCCTTTCCGCATGGGTCAGTGCAACCAGGTAGGTGGCCTTGTACATTGACTTCTCATCCTTTCTTTCCCAACTGGTGACCTCAGTCCACAGGACTAGTAGAACAAACTTTAAATTTTCATTTTTGGCTCAGATCATCTAGGGAAATCAGTCTACACAAATACACAAACACACACACACACACACACACACACACACACACATCCAGTACATACAGAAAACCAAATGACTTTTCAGAATCCACGAATCTTCCCATACATGAAGTAATCCTTACTTCAGTCTGAAGAGTTTTCCAAAATAACCCTTCAGCCCCTTTTAATAGAAGGCCTATCTAATGAAAAATGTAACCGTTCTGTGGAATAAAACATTGCAGACTTAATCATTCAAAACTGCTACTAAATCAATGTACTGCTTGTTGGTTTGTCAATACAGCTTTTTCAATTAGACAATTTTATTACAGTGATGAATACCAATGGCATAATTGAGAGACTGCTGTTCTAAATTATGGTCTGTTTAGCCTAACAATCCATATTTGCTACTGAACAAATGTGATGACTATAGCCTTCTGAAGATGAATGGTCCTCTACTGGCAGCTGACCTGTCCCTGGTGAGGACTGGGCAGGAATGATTCTCATCATATTCCTTCATGGGATCCTTCTGGCTGACCATGGTAATGGCACTTCGCCTCCCTTCACAGTGCCCTCTCCTACACCAGGAACACCTACCCTGCTGGTGATGGGTGTTGTAGATAGTGCCTGACAAGTAAGTTCTGAGTTCCACACCAAATCCCACTTTTCCTGGTAAATAAAAACAGCACGAGGTGAGGCTCATGGGCTTTTTTTCCCAGCACTTAGGGAGGTCAAGGCAGGAGGATCGCTTGAGGCCAAGAGTAATAGAGCCCGGGCCGGGTGCGGTGGCTAACATCTGTAATCCCAGCACTTTGGCAGGCCGAGATGGGTGGATCACCTGTGGTCAGGGGTTCGAGACTAAGCTGGCTAACATGGCAAAACCCGTCTCTACTAAAAATACAAAAATTAGTCAGGTGTGGTGATGCATGCCTGTAGTCCCAGCTACTTGGGAGGCTGAGGCAGGAGAATCACTTGAACCTGAGAGGAGGAGGTTGCAGTGAACCAAGATTGCACCATTGTATTCCAGCCTGGGTAACAGAGTGAGGCTCTGTCTCAAAAAGAAAAAACAAAACAAAAAAAACCAAAACCTGGTTTCCTTATCAGCAGAATGAGGATAATAATCTCTACTTTCTAGAGTTGTAATAATTACATTAAAAGTGTATGTACGTTCCTCTGACACATAGCGGATACTCAGAAAAGGTTACTTGACTTTGAATCTATCAAACATATGGATACAGCAAGCCCTATTCCTCAAGGAAGAGGCAGGAGCCTCCACTTCTCCATGACAACATTGTGTTATTGCTTTCCTCCTCATCCTTAGCAGAAGTACCTGCTTTGGGGTCCACGAATGTCAGTGGGCAGCATTTTTGCTTCTTCCCTGACTTTGTTGTAGTCTCCTAGCTTCCAAGTCTTCCATGTTCAATGCCAAAACGGGCTCACCTGCATTTAAGCGAATGACAAAGCACCAGAAGGCAGACAACTTGACTTCTTTCCTTGTTTTATGCCCCCAAGGCATGGGCAGGCAAGGTCCGAGTTGTCTCTGTTTGCCCTCCCTACCACCCTTCCCGACACACTTCTGGGCCTCTCCTTGGAACCTCCACAGAGGACAATTCAATTTAGCTCATAAAGGTGGGGCAGGGCAACCAACTCATCTTGCTTTTCCTGGGAATTTCTGTTTTTCATACTAAAAGGCCAGCAGCATCCCAGGACAGATGGTCACTGGAGGTGGGGGGCACCACGGGCATGTGGATCTGAACGGCTTCTTTTGGGGGCCTTTGCCTACTGGGTGTTGAGTAGGCCTTGTGAATCAGTGCCTGACCCTCTGGGTTTCCACTGCCTTCCGTCTTGACTTCAGAGACTCCTCCCTAAGGACCAGCACCAGGGTCACCACCTGTGGTCTCACTAGGCCTTGTAAATAACAGTCCAGCCAGAGGGAGCAGCGCTTCTCAGCGTGCCCTTTCCTCACGGCAGATTGGCCGTTAGATGTGAGCTGCACTACTTAACAATCCCCATTTTCCCCTCACTTTCCCAGGTTGCTCATAACAGAACCATGAGGAGAGGCAGGTCCTGGGGCCCCAAACTGAAGCCTGGTCTCCCTGCTGGTAACTAATGAGAGCCTCCGAGGGCTGAGGCCCGCATTTGTTACTGTGTTGACTCTTTTGTGAGGTATTTATCCTTTGGTAACATATGCCCTCATACATATATATACACACACAATTTTTTTTAAGGTATAGTCTCGCTCTGTCTCCCAGGCTGGAGTGCAGAGGTGTGATCTCGGCTCACTGCAACCTCCACCTCCTGAGTTCAAGCAATTCTCCTGCCTCAGCCTCCTGAGTAGCTGGGACTACAGGCGTGCGCTAACACACCCGGCTAATTTTTGTATTTTTAGTAGAGACAGGGTTTCACCATGTTAGCCAGACTGGTCTTGATCTCCTAACCTCATGATCCGCCCAACTCTGCCTCCCAAAGTGCTGGGATTACAAGTATGAGCCACCACACCTGGCCTATGCCCTCATATTTAACATCAAATAGTTACTCAGCACCCACACTAGCTGCCCAGCATGGCACCATGGGGCATATTCCCCTGCCCTTGAGGAGTCCCTTGTCTGTGTTCCTACGTCCTCTTCAGGGTTCTGTGACATCCATCCTAGGCACTTTATTTCTCATACACTTGCTCTGGCTGGGCACGGTGGCTCATGACTGTAATCCCAACACTGTGGGAGGCCAAGGCAGGAGGATTGCTTGAGTTCAGGAGTTCAACACCAGCATGGGCAACATAGGGAGATCCTGTCTATACAAAAAATAAAAAATTAGCTGTGCATGGTGGCGCATGTCTGTAGTCCCAGCTACTCAGGAGGCTGAGATGAAAGGATTGCTTCAGCCTAAGAGGTGTTGCAGTGAGCCATGTTTGCACCACTGCACTCCAGCCTGGGAGACAGAATGAGACCCTGTCTCAAAAAACAAAACAAGGCCAGACATAGTGACTCACGTCTGTAATCCCAACACTTTGGGAGGCTGAGGCGGGTGGATCACTTGAGGTCAGGAGTTCGAGACCAGCCTGGCCAACATAGTGAAATCCCATCTCTACTAAAAATACGGGGGAAAAAAAAATAGCTGCATGTAGTGGCACGCTCCTGTAGTCCCAGCTACTTGGGAGGCTGAGGCAGGATAATTGCCTGAAGCTGGGAGGCGGAAGTTGCAGTGAGTGGAGATCGAGTCACTGCTCTCCAGCCTGTGTGACAGAGCAAGACTCCATCTCAAAAAACAAAACAAAATAAACACACACATATACTTGCTCTAAGTGTTCTTTCTTGTCTGATCAGGCTGGTCTCCTCTTAACAATGGCTCTTGAGATTTGCAGGAGGCTCTGTCTTTTCAGAGAGCTTATGCAGACCTTATCCTGTTTGATTGGCAGACTCTCTATCGCCCGTTTTTCGGGTTACAGGTAGAGGCCTGCAAAGGTTGAATGACTTGTCCAAAGATCTAGAGCTCATGAAGAGCTGGGCTGGGACTGAGTCCTCCAAAGGCATCTGCTGTTCTTGCCTGCCCAGTGTCAGTTCCCCTTCTCATGGTGGCAGCCTGACTTTGCTGTGGGAACTACCTCAATACCCTCTCTGTTGTTTGAAATTTGTGGGCTGATGATTGGGCCTGAATAATGAGAGCACCCATCCTCCCTGACTGTCACAATTAGCTCAAGGATGGGCTGGTGACCCAGCCAGGCCCATGAGCCTCAATCCCAAGGCCTTTGCAGGAACTGATGGAGGGGAAATTGTTCTCTGCCCACTGGGGTTGTTCAGCTGGGATGATATACACCCAGTCACTTTTGCCACCATGGAGGGAAAGCCTGCCTGAGAATACAGTCAACCCAGAGGAAAGAGATCCAAGACTCTAACAGACACTGCCCTGGAAGCATGATCTGAGCTTTTCGTGTTTCATTCAGCATGCCAGAAGGTAATTTATCCCTGCACTTCATGGTTTCACACCTCCTCTTTTTGTATTAACTCAATGTGAGTTGGGTTCCTGTGTCTCGAAGCCAAAAAGTCATTACTGACACAATCACAGCCTCTTTCTCTGTGATCAGCGTCTCTCTTTCTCCCAACATGCCACATGCACTCCCATCATCAACATCTTCACTCCAAGTGATCTCCCCTGGCCTGTCCCACCATCCCTCCACCCCAGGCCAAGGCTTCTTCCCCCTCTGTCCAGCCTTCCTTAGCTTCCGCGTCCTGCACTGCTCTGCCCCCTTCTTGATTTCTGTATATGTTGGAACCACACAATTTAACACTTAATGCCACAGTTGTTGGCTCTTGTTTCCATATGTTGCTCTTGTCTCTTCGATTAAGTTTTAAGTTCTTCAAAATCAGAGATTGTTTCCCACCCTTCTGCAGATCCTGAAGTAATGTTGGGAAATAGTAACTAAATTTGTGTTGAGCACATCCTGTGCACCAGACACAAGCCTAAGACCACTATGTGCACTAATCATTAAATCCTCACAACAAATCTGTGAGGTAACTATGATCATTACCCCTATTTTACAGATGAGGAAATCAAGGCATAAAACGGTTGAGGAACTTCCTCAACAGGCTAGGAAGTGGTAGAATTAGGATTTTAACTCAGGCATTCTGGGCTTCAGAGCCCAGACTTAATTATTACACTACACAGCTTCTTAATCCATCTTTGATAAATATCAATTGATTGAACATACAGAATTGCAGAGTTACACCAAACCTAAAGCAGTAGGTGGTAGCCTCTAGGGAGTCACTCTGATCATCTGAAACGTTTTGTACCCTTCTAGAAATTGCATGTGCATACACACACACACACACACACACACACACACACACACATGCACCCCTGACAGAAGGAAGAGTGGTAACTAGAAGCCCTGATTCTGGGGCTGCTTTGCTGTCTTCACCCTAAACTTCAGTCCTTTGTCATGATTAGGCATTGGGAAAAGCATGAGAAAGATGTTGTCTTCACTCTCCAAAAGCTTGACTTCAGAGTAAGGCTAGAAGCTGACCTGAGCAGCAAAGAAATTTGCTTTCAATGCCTCCTGCCTCCCTATTCTGTAGCATTCACAGGGCAGTAAGCATTCATCATGTCTGTCTGCCCAGCATCCACTTCCCTCACTCTCATGACAGTGCTTTGATTTCCCTTTGGGGGACCAGCATTCCCCCATTGCGTGCAATGATATTGGACAGTCAACCAAGTGTCCACCCTCCCCCGGCCAAGGAGTAAGTACATGACCCACAAGAGCCACCTGGCCTCTGCCCTGGGAATTTGAGCAGCACAAGGAGGAAATTCAGTTGGAGGTAATTCAAAGACGTAGAGCATGAGTGCCCATCTGCCACACCGAACTCCTGAGCTTCTTTGCTTTCTTTCCTGTCCAAAACCTGAATCTTGAGCTTTCTCCTCAGTTCCACATGCTACCCGAGGTGGCTTTATAAATGCCAACCTGGCAAGGTTGAATTACATTTCCCAGAATTCGCTTTCCTGTATGTTTCCAGTTAGGGTGGGCCATGTAGAAGCTCCTGGTGTGAGATTTGCAGGGTGGAAGTGAAGTGGCAGCAGTTTTTGTAGCTTGCACACCTTGTCACTTTCCACTGGCTCACCGCGTCAGCAGGAGGCAGGGGCTGGGCCTGTAGCTGCTCTACCCTTCTCAGGATCCTCCTTCAGCTTTCCCGACTTCTGAGCCAGACAGGTCTGCTGAGCTCTGTGATGAAGGATCCTGACTTCTGCAGGAGACCCATGCCACCCAAATCAGAGGCACGGTTTCAGTCCCTCCTCACGGTCTCCAGCGGGTGGTTTCCAGCTTGTTCTTGTTCACCGCATCTCTCTGACCCAGCTGCCTGCCCTGCGGACTGCAAGTTCAGCATCAGACCCGAGGGCAAGAGCCTTACAGAGACTGCGTCAGCAGCTCCCACGGATGGGTAAGATCAAATCCTGGTAAGAAGTCCCTAGTGCTGATTCCTGTTACGCTGCTTCCTGGAAGGCAGTGCCATGTGGAACCTCTAAACTACAGCATTCGGAGCTCCAGGAAGGGAAAATTTCAAGTCAAATAGAATTCTATACACCATGTCTTTGGAACCTTCAGCCCTCAAGATTCCAACATCATGACCTCAGTTTCAACACAGTTGTCCTTAGTTCTCATGTCACGCCTTTGATGCTGCCTGTTGTCGAAGCAGTAGAAGCCAACGATGCAATCACTCTCTTGATAGGTGTGGTTCTCAGCATTACAGGCATCTATGCTTGCTTGAAGGTATATGCAGAAAAGAGATATGGACAGATGTGACTTTGAAGGGCTTACTGAATCAAACCTCACCCTGAAAACCTTTGTGCTATTGAGGCTAAACCTGAGCTTTGGTGTCTGACAGTTTCCAAGAATCAGTAAATAAGGGAGTTTTACATTCTTCATTGTTTCCCCGAAATGGGAACAAACAGATACATATATAAAAATTTTAAAAAATGTTTTCTTTACAACAAATAATGTGCAGAAAAAAGGCAGCCTATAATTTGTATTTGCTGTTTAGAAAGGAAGTCAAAGAAGTAAGATGGCTGAAATTGACACAAGTAATATTTCATAGTTTTAGACTTCTCAAAGCATGTGAAATAGGAAGAAGGAAGTTCTTGCCCAGAATCTTAGGAAACCATCACTGTTCAGTTATAATCGCTGCCTCCTGATTCGTTGAGGAGTCTTTTCTCCATATTTTTATTAGATTTTTGTTTTGTTGTCTTTCGAGGTAATATTGTATTTAAATATCAGATAGTCAGCCAAAAAGGGAAACTTCTATCTCTGGGGAAAAAAATGTTTAGAAAAATGTATTTAAGGGCTATGCACGGTGGCTCACACCTGTAATCCCAGCACTTTGGGAGGCTGAGGCGGGCAGATCACGAGGTCACGAGATTGAGATCATCCTGGTTAACACGACGAAACCCTGTCTCTACTAAAAATACAAAAAAAAAAAAAAATTAGCCGAGCGTGGTGGCAGGTGCCTGTAGTACCAGCTACACAGAAGGTTGAGGCAGGAGAATGGCTTGAACCTGGGAGGCGGAGGTTGCAGTGAGCCGGGATCGTGCCACTGCACTCCAGCCTGGGTAACAGAGCGAGACTCCATCCCAAAAAAAAAAAAAAGAAAAATGTATTCAGTGTATCTAATATTGAAATGAAATGCAGAAAAGATTTAATATTTAAAAAAAAAAAAAAAAACACTATAGGCCGGGCACAGTGGCTCATGCCTGTAATCCCAGCACTTTGGGAAGCCAAGGTGGGTGGATCATGAGCTCAGGAGTTCAAGACCATCCTGGCCAACATGGTGAAACCCCGTCTCTACTAAAAATACAATAATTAGCTGGGCATGGTGGCATACACCTGTAATCTCAGCTACTCGGGAGGCTGAGGCAGGAGAATTGCTTGAACTGGGACCCGGATCTGAGAGGTGGAACTTGCAGTGAGCCGAGATTGCACCACTGCACCACTCCAGCCTGGGCTACAGAGCAAGACCCCATCTCAAAAAATAAAAATAAAAAAATAAAAATAAATAATTTAAAAAAACAGAAAAAACACTATAGACATTGACATAGAAAAGAGATTTAATGTTAAGAAAACAACTTTATATTAACTGAGTAACATCCTCCTGATGAGAAGTACTATAGTAAATACCCATTATGTTATTAAAAAAAAAAAAAAAAAGAAAGAGGCCGGTTGCGGTGGCTCACACCTGTAATCCCAGCACTTTGGGCAGCCAAGGTGGGTGGATCACTTGAGGTCAGGAGTTTGAGACCAGCCTGGCCAACATGGTGAAACCCCATCTCTACTAAAAATACAAAAATTAGCCAGGGGTGCTGGCACATGCCTGTAATCACAGCTACTTGGGAGGCTGAGGCAGGAGAATTGCTTGAACCTGGGAGGTGGAGGTTGCAGTGAGCCAAGATGGCGCCATTGCATTTCAGCCTGGGTGAAGAAGCAAGACTCTGCCTAAAAAAAAAAAAAAAAAAAAGAAAGAAAGAAAAGAAAAGAAAAAGAAATCCCTAGTGCTTTGCTTCTCTAATTGATATCTGACTAATTTACTACCCTAAATCTTCCTAAGAGTCCTCTTCCATGTAAGTTATTCAGAGTCTATTTCTGTTGCTTGCAGCCAAAAAATTCCAACTGTACACATTCCATAATATATAAGAAAATACTTACAAATTATAAAGCACCACATACACGCATGTTCCAATTACATTTGTTAGTACAGACTATGCTGGAAATATGAAGTCTTGGATCAGACAGACAGATTCAAAACCGAATGCTGCCAGGTCATAGTTGCATGTCTTTGGACAGTTACTTACTTTTACTGAGCCTGTTTCGCCTCTTTAAAAATTTTTACAAGTGAGTAGCTAGTAGTTAGGATTAGGTGTCTGCTATGGTTTAGATATGGTTGGTTTAGATATGGTTGCAACCAAAGCTCATGTTGCAATTTGAGCCCTGATGCGGTGCTGTTGGGGTATTGGGTCCAGTGGGAAGTGTCTGGGTGATAGCGGTGGATCCCTCATAAATGGCTTGGTGCTCTTCTCCCAGTAGTGAGCTCTGTCTCTTGTGAGACTGAATTAGTTCTCATGCGGATGGAATCATTCCCCTGAGAGTGGGTTGTTATAAAGTCAGGAGCCCTTCGGCTTTCCCTCTCTTCTCGTGTGTCTGCTTCCCCTTTGACCTTCTCCACCATCTTGGGAGGCAGCATGAATAAGGGCCCTCACCAGAAAGCAGGGCTGTGTCCTCGAACTTCTCAGCCAGCAGCACTATGAGCTAAATAAACGTCTTTCTTTTATAAATTATCCAGCCTCAGGTATTCTTTAATAGCATCACAAAATGGAGGAAGACAGTCATCCACGCATACAAGGCAAAGCCTAACCTCTCATTGGCTTAAACAAGAAACAAGTATTTTTGTCTATTGTCAAAGTTGTCAAGGTAAACAGCCTCGGGCAGGTATGGTGGCTCCCAAATCACCAGCGACAGACTCCTTATGCTTTTGTTTTTACCCCTCTGGACAATAGGCCCATCTTCATGCTCCACAGTGTCCACACCTTGCTGATAGGGAGACTGGGAAATATAGTCTTTATTCTGTGCTGTGATTAAAATGGGCTCCTGTTGTTGAGGTGAGAGGGGAGAGTGGACATGGGGAGGCAACCTGCTGCTCTGCTGCCACGGAGACAGTAACAGGCTGTGGCGAGAGTGTGGAAATCCCTTCCCTCTCCTCCCCTTTCAGGCTCCTGTGCTCTCTCCCTGTTCTCCCCAGCACCCTTCCAAATGCCAATATTCACTGTGACAACAGTTTGTGATAGGACTTTCATCCTTAAGCCCAAGTAGCAAAATAAAGGGAAAAAGTGCTCTGACAACCTCTACTTCTATACAAAAATGGTGAGGTTAAGAGTTTATTATCATGCCTGTAATCCTAGCACTTTGGGAGGCCAAGGCTGGTGGATCACCTGAGGTTAGGAATTCAAGACCAGCCTGGCCAACATGGTGAAACCCCATCTCTACTAAAAATACAAAAATTAGCCGGACATGGTGGCTAACACCTGTAATCCCGGCTACTCGAGAGGCTGAGGCAGGAGCATCACTTGAACCGGGGTAGTGGAGGTTGGAGTGAGCTGAGATCATGCCACTGCACTCCAGCCTGGGCAACACAGTGACTCCATCTCAAAACAACAACAACAAACGATAGCACTTACCCCAGAGTTTTGTGGTGGGGATTTAAAAATATAACATATGAGAAACAATATAGTAAGCGCTCCACAAATATTAGCAGCTATTATTATTACTCTTATTGTCAACATTATCATGTTCAAAAGGTGATCCTGATCAAGACTCTAGAGACAGGCCACTTGTTTCCCTCTGAGTTTACTCCTCACTGCCTTCTTTTTCTTTTCCTTTTTTTGGAGATGGAGTCTCACTCTGTCATCCGGGCTGGAGTGCAGTGGCGTGATCTTGGCTCACTGCAACCTCTGCCTCCCAGGTTCAAGCGATTCTCCTGCCTCAGCCTCCTGAGTAGCTGGGACTACAGGCATGTGCCACCACATGCAGCTAATTTTTTGTATGAGATGGGGTTTCACCATGTTGGCCAGGCTGGTCTCAAACTCCTGGCCTCAAGTGATCCACCTGCCTTGGCCTCCCAAAGTGATGGGATTACAGGCGTGAGCCACCACGCCTGGCATACACTGCTTTCTTTAGCTTCCGTAACCTCAACAGTGAGCAAGAAAATAAGGCTTCTGACATTCTTCCTAGGAAGCTTCATGGAGCAGATTATAAAACATGCCCTAAGTGGCCCATAGTGCATTCGTGGGGACTGTGGCCATCAGGACTCCCCTAGCTGAGGCTTCTCTGTCTGTTTTCTTAGGGCCCGTTAGCCTACGAGCTCTTAGGAGTGCAGGAAGACCCTCTCTTTCCCCCTGGGTGGTAACAAAATTTCCCCTGGTCCCTCGTTCCTGAGCCCTAGTTCAGTCCCTGTGCCGTGCTGGCCAGGTCAGTGCTCAACAGGATTCCAAACCTGTTGGCTGCAAGCACAGACCCCCTCTGAGTGTGAATGTTATCTCTCACCAGATAAGGCAGGTGCTCAGCCCAGATCAAACACTTGTTTATCTACAGGGTGGTGAGAGCCAAAACTCTGCTTCTGTTTCTCCCTGGGGGTTTATTTGCTTACCCTTATCACCTCTGAGCAGTGGTGTTGTTTGCATAGAGTTCTCGGTTTCTGGCTTGTTAAATTGAGAGGCACCCCAGCTTCTTGGAGGGATTGGAGTGTTGAGCGACTCCTCAGGGAGGTGCAGGAGAACAGCACTGGATGACGGGTCAGGAGATGAGGGTCTGCGTCCGTCTTCAAATGCAGAAATTGAGAGCAGAGTTCTCGAAGGCCTCTTCCAGCACTGACGTTTTTCTGACCATGAAAGCCTTGGGCGTGATAAAGAAGAAAAGTTGAAGACTTAAAAGGAGGAAGTGTGAGTGTCTTCAGCCTCCTGTGTGAGGGAGAACTGTGAGTCTCTTTTGACCACAGTTTATTTTGTGTTGCTTCTTTTAGCTGCATGGTCCATAAGCCAAAGGTGAGCAGGTGGAGGGCTGCTACTCACTAACTTGGTAGTGCAGAAATAGCTTTTAAAAACAGTGGCTATATGGCTGGGCACGGTGGTTCATGCCTGTAATCCAAGGCAGGCAGATCACCTGAGGTCGGGAGTTCGAGACCAGTCTGACCAACACAGAGAAACCCCGTCTCTCCCAAAAATGCAAAATTAGCCGGGCATGGTGGCGGATGCCTGTAATCCCAGCTACTCGGGAGGCTGAGGCAGGAGAACTGCTTGAACCTGGGAGGCAGAGGTTGCATTGAGCCGAGATTGCGCCATTGCACTCCAGCCTGGGCAACAAGAGTAAAACTCCGTGTCAAAAAAAAAAAAAAGTAGCTATATCCCACGTGAATCTGGAAAGCAAAGAAGATGGGGAGAAATTCTAAAATTCCTGCAGGAAGTTTAGTGATGGTATAAAGAAGTCCTTACTCTGAGAAATACTTCATTAAAATCAGAACTTACAGAATAAATGGTTGGTGGAAGATAGAGGCATGTACTATTTACTTTACAAAATAGTTCCTCACTTTATAAAAAGCCAAATATTTTCTCTTGGAAGTCAGCCTTGTGATGCTACCAGTAAGACTGAATCTATAATAAAGCTAACGATCCAACTTTTGGTTAAAAAACCCATTCTGCAAAAACAAGCATAGGCATGCTATGCAGTGCTGTTATATACGAAGTGGGTTTTTTTCATAAACACAATCACATTTTTTATTGGAAGCCATTTCTGTAAGATAATGTTTTTCTCAAGGTCCAATTTGGCTTGCGTGCCTCCTGGGAATTAAAAAAGGACAGATTTTTCCAGCCGCATTTGAAAGACAAATTCCGTGTCCTTGTGATGAAAGGTCTGCAATGCCCACATCTCCCACAAGGGGGCAGCGCACCACTGGGTCTTCAGTTACAAGGACGGCCTGGGGTTCCGAACGCGCGGCTGGAGGAGGGCCTCCTTCACAGAGGAAGAAAATCCACTGCAAGTCGAGAAGAGGCGGACCTGATGTACCACGACATAATTGAATTTCATGGCTCACGAACTCTGTGTATTTGCCAGAAACTTTTGGGCTGTTCTCATTCAAAAAAGGATGAAATCATTTTGTGTGTTGAACAGTCCTTAGACATTCCCAGAAAAAAATATATATATATTTTTTCATGTATATATACAAAGTGTATCCAGCTAAATCACAAGCAAAAGTGATTTTAAGCAGGTACCAAGACACGCCGGATCATAAAGACACTGTTCCCCCTTCAAGCTCCTTTGGTGAGTTTATGGACACGCATGAGGTAAGCTGCGCCGTTCATGTTCTACTGCGTGTGACTTTGTACTGACCTTGAGTGGAAAAGGTATTTGGGATTCGAAAAAAGTTATTAAGTAAAAATAAATTCGCAAGAAAAGAAATGTAGTATGAAAGATCCATTTGAGTGTTTAGGGGGAGTTTTCCTTTCCTATTTTTGTACTGGGCTGGGCTTTCATTGATGCACATAAAGGATAATAAAAGTAACTTAAAAAACCAAGGGATTCCACGGTGTCTGGTTTACAACAGCTGATGGAGAAGATACAATTGCCAAAAAGGAGTATTGGGTGCCAGGACCCAGCTCTGGCCTAAAGAAGCACGCATTGGTCGCGCCCTAGTTGTCACCTCATGGGAGGAGCAGCCAGGAGGGCTGTGTTTGACGGCTCTGTCAGGCCACAGCAGAATCCAGCTACCCCTCCCAACATCCATTTCCCTGCTTCCTCAGTACCAGAACTCCCAAACGCTGGCCGGGTATATGATTGCACACAATCAGGTTTATTCTTCTCAGTCTCACTGTGATAGGTGTGAACACAGGACCAAATCATGATCAATGGATATAAGCAAAAGTGTTCTTCAAAGTGGCAAGATGTTCTTTTTCTTACTTTTCCTACTTTTCTGCTGTCTGGAATGTGGATGTGATGGTTCAACTGGAACAGGCACACTGTTCCATGAGAATGGCGGGGGAAGAAGACACAGGGCAGCAGGTCCCTGGTCACTGTGGAGCCACTAGAGCAGCCCAGACTGCTTACCTAGATTTTGATGAGAGACATAAAAAAAAAAAAGGTATATTTTGGGTTTTCAGTTACTTGCAGCTCAACCTAACCCTAATCAATAACAATGCCTTCAGAAAACAGGCCAGGGGTTCAGATGGACTTTTTTTTCTAATTACTTATCATTTTAATCACCAATCAACATTTTCATTTATTTATTTATTTATTTGTTTTTGAGACAGGGTCTCTCATTTTGCTCAGACTGGAGTGCAGTGGCACGGTCACCACTCACTGCAGCTTCAACCTCCTGGGCTCAAGTGATCCTCCTGCCTCAGCCTCCCAAGCAGCTGGGACTATAAGCTGTGGTACCACACCCAGCTACTTTTTTAAAAAAAATTTTCTGTAGAGACAAGTGTCTCACTATGTTGCCCAGGCTGGTCTTGAACTCCTGGCCTCCCAAAGTGCTAGGATTACAAGCATAAGCCACTGTGCCTGGCCCAACATTTATTAAATGTTGTATAAAGGGGCCAGGGGCAGTGGCTCATGCTTATAATTCCAGCACTTTGGGAGGCCAAGGCAGGCAGATCACTTGAGGTGAGGAGTTTGAGACTAGCCTGGCCAACATGGCAAAACCCCATCCCTACTAAAAATAAAAAAATTAGCTGCGCGTGGTGGCACATGCCTGTAATCCCAGCTACTTGGGAGCCTGAGGTGGGAGAAGTGCTTGAACCCAGGAGGCGGAGGTTGCGGTGAGCTGAGATCATGCCACTGCACTCTTCCTGGGTGACACAGTGAGACTCAATCTCAATTAAAATTTTTTAAAAAAAGTGTTGTATAAAGGGTATTGCTGAGTGATCTGGTTTTAAGTTGGCTTAGGGATAGAGCTGGATCAGAACACCATAAGCAAAGCTCAGTTGTTAAAGAATACTTCATAAAATTGATCCATGACTATATAAATGCAGCTGTATTTGGTCACAGCCCGTTTACCTAGAATCTCCTCTTATGCTCTAAGTTAAAAACACAAAATCCTGTTCCTTCATTCAAGCTTGATGTTTGA
The DNA here is from genome assembly GCF_003255815.1 of Theropithecus gelada. Lineage (NCBI taxonomy): Eukaryota > Metazoa > Chordata > Mammalia > Primates > Cercopithecidae > Theropithecus > Theropithecus gelada. The sequence continues at coordinate 88,786,260 of NC_037681.1, forward strand.
TGTAAAATATACAAAACCTATGGACAACTGCATTCATGGCCATGGCACTGTGAGGATAATCTGCATCTGCTTCCTCTGTGCTGTTCTACTAACAACCATTTTTCTGGTTCTGGAGTTGAGGACAAGGGTTTAGCCTCTAGATCCCTACACAGTGACAAAGATTCACAGAGTTTTCATACTGCCACTTGTTCATCCTAAACCTGGTAGGGAAAACTGATGGTTAAAGAATTTCTCACCACTCCAGGCAATATGCAGGTACTTAGGGTGGAATAACAGAGGACATTGTCCTAGCAGCTCTGAGTCCTCAGCTGGTTGGACATGGGACAGGACTTCTGTCAGCAGGTCCTGATAAGTCTGAGGGCAGCATGGGCCCAGTGCCCCCAAGCTCTCAGAAGAGCAGCATTAGGCCCCATTTTATTGGGACGGCTGGGTATGGCCCTGAGAATGGTGCCTGGCAGTCTAGTCTCATCCAAAGCAGGGAGGTGGGGCTCCACAACACAGTGAGAGTGGCCAGACATTCAGAGATAGAGGCTTCCTGGGTAAGTGTAACCAACCCGCCTTTTAAAAAACATAGCTAACAGATGCTGACGCCGCCAGGAGCCCAGTACTACCAGCCATGGTCATCTCCACCGTGTTCTTCAAAATCGCCATTGACGGTGAGCCCTCGGGCCGCATCTCCATCGAGCTGTTTGCAGACAATATTTCAAAGACAGCAGAAAACTTCTGTGCTCTGAGCACTGGAGAGAAAGGATTTGGGTATAAGGGTTCCTGCTTTCACAGAATTATTCCAGGGTCTATGTGTCAGGGTGGTGACTTCACACACCATAATGGCACCGGTCCATCTATGGGGAGAAATTTGATGACGAGAACTTCATCCTAGAACACAGAGGTTCTGGCATCTTGTCCATAGCAAATGCTGGGCCCAACACAGACGGTTCCCAGTTTTTCATCTGCACTGCCAAGACTGAGTGGTTGGATGGCGAGCATGTGGTCTTTGGCAAGGTGAAAGAAGGCATGAAGATTGTGGAGGCCATGGAGCGCTCTCGGTCCAGGAACGGCAAGACCAGCAAGATCACCATTGCTGACTGTGGACATCTCTAATCAGTGTGACTCATGTTTTGTCTTAACCACCAGACCATTCCTTCTATAGCTCAGGAGAGCACCCTTCCACCCCACTTGCTCATAGTATCCTAGAATCTTTGTGCTCTTGCTGCAGTTCCATGCTTTCCTTTTTTTTTTTTTTTTTTTTTTGAGACGGAGTCTCGCTCTGTGGCCCAGGCTGGAGTGCAGTGGCCAGATCTCAGCTCACTGCAAGCTCCGCCTCCCGGGTTCACGTCATTCTCCTGCCTCAGCCTCCTGAGTAGCTGGGACTACAGGCGCCCGCCACCTCGCCCGGCTAGTTTTTTTTTGTATTTTTTAGTAGAGACGGGGTTTCACCGTGTCAGTCAGGATGGTCTCGATCTCCTGACCTCGTGATCCGCCCGTCTCGGCCTCCCAAAGTGCTGGGATTACAGGCTTGAGCCACTGCGCCCGGCCCTCCATGCTTTCCTTATTCCCTTCCATGCCTTCCTTATTCCCTTCCATGCCTAGCTGGATGAATTGCAGAGTTAAGTTTATGATTATGAAATAAAAACTAAATAATAACAACAGCAACAAAAACATAGCTAAAAGCCAATTGCCCACATATTTTTCAAACGAGCCATAGCACCTGATTGCAGACTGCTATGTTATAATCAGGTTGCACAAGCCAGCTTCATATCTGAAGCCTGCATGTCTCACTTACTTTAGAGGACAGTCTGGTGGTCAAAAGAAAAAAAAAAAAAGTCATTACAAAGTAGCATTTCCCTGGAAGGTTCCCCGCCACTCCCATGAGAATTATTCCAGAAATCCCTTACTAAAACAGTCTACAATTTACCACCACACCCAGCAAAGTTAAAGAATGGAAACATATTTGCAGTAAAAAGTGCACAATAGCCTAGAGCTTCATGGTTCTGAGACTGGTTTTTTTTTTTTTTTTAGGCTTCACTAAGGCCTGGATGCATTATTCTAAATACTGTCAACACCTGTCTCTAATTCCACTCTCACAGAAAGACTTCAAAACAATTACACAGAATCTCAGATAAATGGACATGAAGAAGGTTCTCAGTTGGCAAACCCAGGCATTTTGGCACCTAAGGGTTCATCCCTCACTACATATGAATGAAGCGCCATTTTGGTTTTTGCATCAGTTTGGTTTATAAGGTCTAGTGCTGGAGAGCCTCATTATTTCCTGGCATACTGAAACACAAAGCCACGGGCTGGGGGAGAGGGGTGTCCAGTGACTCCTGGTCCAGGAGGCTACCTGTTTTTCACTCTGTAGATTCAGGAGAGTAAATACTTTTTATCTCACTTGCCAGCAGTTGGTAGTGGCTCCTAGCAGAGTGTCATAAAGCTTGTGAGGCTCAGGGAGAATGAGTGGCATGATTGATTAGTCGTGTCTGCAACAAATTAGGGGCAGGGAGGGGTGTATGTCGATGGGTGGAATAGGAGTATCTGCATTTGAAGCAATGCATTTCATCAATTTGAATGAGAACATCCTTCTGTCCATTCATGCATCTTTGAAATTAGGATGAATCTTATAATCACTGCACCAGATTGTCTTTTCTAAAATTAGCCACAGTATGTCAAAGTCTCACATGCTTTTTTTTTTTTCTTGAGACAGGGTCTCACTCTGTCGCACAGGCTGGAGTCCAGTGGCATGATCTCAGCTCACTACACGCCTTCACCTCCCAGGTTCAAGCAATTCTCCCACCTCAGCCTCCCAAGTAACTGGGATTACAGGGGTGTACGACCACGCCCAGCTAATTTTTGTATTTTTAGTGGAGACGGGGTTTCACCATGTTGGCCAGACTGGTCTCAAACTTCTGACCTCAGGTGATCCACCTGCCCTGGCATTCCAAAGTGCTGGGATTCCAGGCATGAGCCACCACAACCAGTTCACATGCTTTTTCGGAACCTAGTCAAGACCCCATCAAAAAGTAGAATTTACTTCATCTCCACAAAAAATTTTAAAAATGTAGCTGGGCGTGGCAGCACACACCTGTAGTCCCAGCTACTCTGGTAGCTGAGGTGGAAGGATTCCTTAAGCCCAGGTCGAGGCTGCAGTGAGCTATGATGGCACCACTGCACTCCAGCCTGGGCAGCATAGCAACAGAGTAAGACCTTGTCTCTCTCTCTTTCTCTTTCTCTCTCTCTCTCTCTCTCACACACACACACACAGAAAAAGGAAGTAGAATTTATGTCCTCTGCCCTTGAACTTGGGATAGGAGGTTGTGATTGCCTCAACTAATAGAGTGTGGCAAAGTGATGCTAAGTAAATTATGAAGCTAGGTCATTAATAAAACAAGATGGCTTCTGCCTGGTGTTTTCCTGGGATGCTCACCCTTGGAACCTGGCCACCATGCTCAGAAACCCTATGCCATGTGGTGAGCTCTGCCCCTGCTTCTCAGATCTGGTTGAGGTCCCAGCTAACAGCCAGCACCAACCTGCAAGTAGTATGAGTGAGTGCCATCTTGGAAGCAGGTCCACTAGCCTTTAGTAGAGCTGCCTGCCTCACGCTATCTGGAGCACAGATGAGGCTTCCTTGCTGAACCCTGCCCAAATCAGACTCCTAAGCAAAATAAATGATCGTTAGTATTATAAGATATGAAGGTCTGCAGTGGTTTGTTATACAGCAATAGACAACTGAAATAATCGTGGTCAGCCAGGCTGCAGTCTTGACAGTTGTCACTGCCTGCACGTATGTATACACAAAAACATGTTGAAGAAGCGTAAGTAAATTGAAAGAAATCCCCGAAGGCAATAGTGGAACATGTTTTAAAGAAATGCTACATACCAACATTTTTATGCACAAATGCCAATATTATTATTATTATTATTATTATTTTTTTTTTTTTTGAGATGGAGTCTCACTCTGTCGCCCAGGCTGGAGTGCAGTGGCCGGATCTTAGCTCACTGCAAGCTCCGCCTCCCGGGTTTACGCCATTCTCCTGCCTCAGCCTCCCGTGTAGCTGGGACTACAGGCGCCCGCCACCGCGCCCGGCTAGTTTTTTGTATTTTTTAGTAGAGGCGGGGTTTCACCGTGTTAGCCAGGATGGTCTCGATCTCCTGACCTCGTGATCCACCCGTCTCAGCCTCCCAAAGTGCTGGGATTACAGGCTTGAGCCACCGCGCCCGGCACAAACGACAATATTATAAGGAAAACCATGAACACTGATGGCTCTGAATTCAAAAAGTGATTTACAAGAATTAAACTCTGAATATGAAGGAATCCGAGGAATAGCATACCAAATTTATTTTGTATAAATTTTCCTCTATTTTAATTTTTTTATTTCCATAAGTTTGGGGGAAACAAGTGGTATTTGGGTACATGAGTAAGTTATTTAGTGGTGATTTGTGAGATTTTGGTGCGCCCATCACCCGAGCAGTATACACTGAACCTGATTTGTAGTCTCTTATCCCTCATCCCCTTCCCATCTTTCCCCAAGTCCCCAAAGCCCATTGTGTCATTCTTATGCCTCTGCATCCTCATAGCTTAGCTCCCACTTAGGAGAAATGCAATGTTTGGTTTTCCATTCCTGAGTTACTTTACTTAGGATAATAGTCTCCTGTATATATTTTTCTTTTTAAGGATGCACACAAGTGATACATAATGGAAAAAAAACTATGTGTAAATAAAAAGAACACTCAATTAATATAAGCAAACAGTAAGTGATAAAAAAAAAAAACCATTTTATCATAGTTTCATCATATCAGCCTAGCATCAGTGGTATCATCATATCAGCCTAGCATCAGCCTAGCATTAGATTTAATGAAATACAGGTGTTTATTGTTGTTGACTCTATTATATTACCAAATACAAGTGTCCTAGGAGAGATTTCCACAAATTTTCCATTTTTTCTTTGCAAATTAAGAAAAAGCAGACATAAACTTTTTAAAAGTTCAATTTAATTTTTACTTTCATAATTATATCCCATTGTTCTATAAAACATTGGGGCTGGGTGCGGTGGCTCACACCTGTAATCCCAACACTTTGGGAGGCTAAGGTGGGCGGATCATGAGGTCAGGAGTTCAAGACCAGCCTGGCCAACATGGCGAAACCCCATCTCTACTAAATATACAAAAATTAGCAGGACATGGTGGCACATGCCTGTAATCCCAGCTACTCGGGAGACTGAGGCAGGAGAATTGCTTGAACCCAGGAGGCAGAGGTTGCAGTAAGCCAAGATCGTGACATTGCACTCCCGCCTGGGCAACAGAGCAAGACTCCATCTCAAAAAAAAAAAAAAAAAAAGGAAACAACAACAAAAAAATGCTTAATTTTCTCAACTTAATATTCCAAACAAGTGACTCTCCATGATCACTTGAAATCACATACATTTTACATATTATGAATGTTTTAGTTGGCTCCGTTTTCTTGAATGGCATAGCATCAGTGGTATCGATGACATCTTAGATTTCATAAAATACAGGTATTTATTGTTGTTGACTCTATTACCAAATACAAGTGTTCTAAGAGAGATTTCTGTGAAGTTTCCTTTTTTACATTGCAAATTTTAAAAAAACCTGCAGATATAAGCTTTTTTAAAGTTCAATTTAATTTTTATCTTCATAATTATATCCACAGCATTATTCTATAAAACACTGGGAAACTAAAAAAAAAAAAAAAACCTTAATTTTCTTAATATTTCAAATAAGTGACTCTCCATGATCCCCTGAAATCACATATATTTCACATATTATGAATGTTTTAGGTGGCTGAATTCTCTTCAGTGGAGGTGTGGGAGGGTAGGCTTAATGAAAGTGTGATAAAGTCAATAATTCCAAAGGCTTAAAGATAAGGTGAACATTAAAGAAACAAAGTGAATTAACTACTAATTAAGCATTTATAAAGCAAAATGATGTGACAATCTTAACTTTATTACTACTGTTAAGGTAACAGAATCAAAGCTTCCGTAGATCTCAAAAACAAGTTTATTCATAAAATGCATTTTTAAAGTATGACCAAAAATAAGACTACAAAACCCCTACAATCTTGTACATTTCACCACCACTTACCACAGTCAATAACCAAAAGTCTCACCAATTCAATTCCTGTATTTTAAGTAAAAAAGAGCTTTATAAATCATAGCATTTTGTTTTATGAATTAAATTGCTGAAAAGTTACCCAAATCTAGACCAACCGTGCCATTTTGAGAGAGATATATATATATATATATATATATTTTTAAGACAGAGTCTCACTCTGTCGCCAGGGCTGGAGTGCAGTGGTGCGATTTCGGCTCACTGCAACCTCCACCTCCCGGAGTAGCTGGGATTACAGGCGCCCGCCACTATGCCCAGCTAATTTTTTGTATTTTTAGTAGAGATAGGGTTTCATCATGTTGGCCAGGCTGGTCTCGAATTACTGACCTCGTGATTCGCCCGCCTAAGCCTCCCAAAGTGCTGGAATTACAGGCGTGAGCTACCATGCCTGGCCCACCATTTTGATATTTTATACAATAATATTATGTCCAGAAACTTACTGACACTGAAATCTCTCAAAATGTATTTCTGAAGGTTAATTCCGTTTTTCCAAGGCAAACTCTTTTAAACCAAATGAAATGACTCCCACCACAACATTATAGACACTAAAACATAACACAAGCATAAAGATCAAATATGGAACTTCACGGACACAGAACAAATCTGAAATATGTTTAATTATAGACAACTATTGACTTAGAAATGGAAGGGAGAAGAAAAGCACTGGCCCTGGAGACAGTTTACTCCGTGCTTCTGATACCCACGCGCAGCAGCAAGCAAGTTGGCAAGCACGCCCCAGGAGAGGCTGGAGGCTGGCCCAGGGGCTTGTGTCTGGGGGCTTTTGTCATCAGCCAAATCCAGCTTTGTTCAATGAGGGTCAGAGGATTCCAGAACCTATCTTAAATTCTGTGAGTCCAAAGTCTTGAAGTCAAATTTTATGGAGTTTCGTAACGATTAGTACTCTCACCGTTTGGTCAAATGAACTACAGACGCAAAGACCCCTTTTATCTGGACTCCAATCCAAACTTGAAATGGGCTGGGTGGACAACGTAACATTCTGCAGAAGGCTTACAGAACCTGCGACTCCCATCTCTATTCCCTCAGAATCTTTCTTTGACCGCTGAATAGGGTATTCACTGAAAACAAGATCAAAGTAAGAGCGCATAAATCTTAGCTTTCACCATTTTATTTCTACACATACACTTCAATGACTCTATTTCTCAGTTGGTTACTGGGACTAATAAATACTTACAGAATCTTTCTAATACTGAGTTGTTTGCAAATAAAGAGACAATTTCAACCTCAATCCTATCCCCAAAACATGTCATAAAAAGGGTTATTAGTTCTACTAAAAACTTCTAAAAGTCATTTCTGTTCAACATGTATCTATGTTTTCTCTTTTAATATGAAAGTTCTAGGTTGATCTAGGATTCTTTAATACATTTACTTGGTACTTTTGATAACCTTTGATTTATTGTAATTTTCCTCCAGATTTAGATTGCTGGATATCACAGGCAAACAATGTGCAAAGGCAATGGCTGTGAGTAACATTTGCAGAACTTCATCTAAACACTTCCAGAATGAAAAACATGCCAGCTTCTAACCCCCAAGCTCCGTTACACAGACCCAAGCCTAAGGACCTTTTGTATACCACTTCTATGGGAAGGCGTCACAGAGTGGAGATGTTAGACCTAAATGTCATTGTTTCCAACAAGAAAAAAGTGGTTCTGAGAACATTTGATTTTTTTCAGCTGAAAATATAAATTGATATGGTAAGAGAAGCAGAAGGTTAAAGTCATAAATCCCATCTGGTCTAGATTGGAAAAGGGGAAGGAAAACACTCCTCCCCAGTGGAGATGTGCTCCTGATAAAATACAGAAGCATCACTCCCCGACGGCCTTTTAAAACCTCCTAGTATCAATTATGACAGCATCTTTATTTCATAAATGCTGGCAAAGGCCAAGAACGTAAGAAGCACAAAGCCAATCAGAAGCAAAATGGAAATGGAAGAAGAATCTACAGGTAGATGATCTACTATTTTCTCTTCCTCTCAAACCCTACAAATCATTTTTGATGAAAAGAAAGAAAACATTCAGATGAATAAACGGTTTAAATACAGACGTCTTTCACGTATCTCTTGGCAAAGGCTGCAGTTATTTAGTATTCAAAAGATAACATAAAGATTTTTAAAAACTTTCCATATTACCTGTTGAAGTTTTAAAAGAATATGTGTATGTGATTCAAATAATACTCAAAAAAAAAAAAAACAAAACAGCATGTTGAAGTTATTCAAAAAACAAGTCATGAATAACTAGATGATTTCTTCTAGGAGCTGTTGGTTCAGCGGCCAATAAATATTTACAATTTAATTGCATTACTACCAAGACAGACTGGCAAATGAAAATAAAGCTAAATATCATTGTACTTAAACCAATTCCCTTTGCTGGTACAATACTTGACAGTAAAACTCCAAACCGATTTGAAGATTAGACTGCACATCTGTCCTGGTTAAGTGTAAAGTTTACATTGCACTAAACTTCAAATTTGCATACAGACCTAACTTTACCGACAGAACGAAATCCACTGTAGTAAAAACTTCCAGCTGCAAAAGTGTTTGTGTGTCTTATGGAATACAAATCCACGTGTGGATTACAAAGAAAACTGGAACTATTTCTTCAAGTAAGCAGCCTAAAGATTTGGTCACCAAGTAAAATAGTGATGTGCCACCACATGGCTTCACTAAGGGGACTGGCAGAGCCTAACGTGGGGAGGAGACCGGGGTGGAAGAATCAGGGAAGAACAACGGGCAAAGGTGCTAGAAGAAGGGAAAGTAGCAAGTGATCGGTCTACCCCACATTCTCCCAGAACGCCTCAAACTTTTCCTCTGCTTTTCACTCACAGAAACCATACTGTTTGTGTGTTTTTTGAGACAGAAAAAATCTCTGTTGCTCTGTCTCACTCTGTCGCCCAGGCTGGAGTGCAGTGGTGTGATCTCGACTCACTGAGACCTCCACCTCCCAGATTCAGGCAACTCTCGTGCCTCAGCCTCCCGAGTAGCTGGGATTACAGACGTGCGCCACCACGCCCAGCTAATTCTTGTATTTTTCGTAGAGACAGAGTTTTGCCATAACCATACTGTTTTGATCTACAGCGTTCACCCTGGCCAGGTGCGGTGGTTCATGCCTGTAATCCCAGTACTTTGGGAGGCCGAGGCGGGTGGATCACCTGAGGTCAGGAGTTCGGGACCAGCCTGGCCAACATGGTGAAACCCGTCTCTACTAAAAATATAAAAATTAGCTGGGCATGGTAGTGGGCACCTGTAATCCCAGCTAATCGGGAGGCTGAGGCAGGAGAATCGCTTGAACCTGGAGGTGGAGGCTGCAGTGAGATGAGATCATGCCACTGCACTCCAGCCTGGGCAACAGAGCAAGACTCTGTCAGAAAATATAAAATAAAGCATTCACTCTGGTTTTTTGTCAGTGGTATCCCTGCACACAGTACTTAAACAAGTACTTTCCAACTGTAGCCCTGTTTTTCAGAACCCCTTCCAGCTTCTCAAAGGAGCTAATAGAGAAGAATTTTATAAATGTGAAAGTCCCAGATATATTGAGGATGGTGTTTTTCTTCTTACATTATTAATGAAACTTTATTTTTGAAAGATCCTTCATTTATAGGCTTGCTATTTTTTCCGAGTGATGTTTAAGAAAGATATAATTTTTCCCCTCCAAGTACATATTGCTTAGCTAATAAAGTATTCAGAAATACCATTAACTCACAATTTTTATCAGATCTTTAATTTTTGTTTTGTTTTGCTTTTTCTCCTTTTCACAGGCCAACCCTGAGCAAGTATATCAGACCTTTGAAATGATCTAGTATCTACGATGTTAGCGCCCTTGGGATTCAGAGAGCAGCATGCACAGTAAAGCATTCACCATAACTCACCCAGCCTAGATATGCAGAAAGCAAACTCAGTGATAACGTCTTTCCTGAAGACCAGTCAGGAGCCTCAGGCTCTGTTGGGGTCTATCACAATGATGTTATCTAAATTTAGGCAAGGAACCTTTTCCCCATCTTTTAGAGGCAGTGAGTGTTCTAATCACTTCAAGATAATATCTGATAAAAGTCTTGGGCGAACTTTTACGTACTTAGAAGACACAACTAAAATTATAAATAGACTTAATGTATCAAAAGAAGATTAGTGTACACTTTACTAAATGTAAAGTGTATTCATACAAAATGCTTAGAAAACAAGTTATGTAATACCATGAAATTTTAAATCATATCAAAATGAACTAAGTCAAAGCAGGGAAAAAAAAAAAGACAAAAAAGTTCAATCTAATCCTACTTTACACCCACAGGTAACTTTAAAAGGAGCAGTGTGCACTGGCAGACTTACTACTTCCAGAGGTGAAGGCCGCCGGCGCCTCCGGCTGTCAGAAACAGCTCCCTGTTCTGTGGCAGGTGTCGGACCTGCCACACAGTAGATTTATGAGCCTAAACAGAACAAGAGGCACACAACTGGTTTATATGCTAAATGGTGCCCTGGAAGAGAAACTCTGCAAATAAAGAACTTTTACTACTATAATTTCAACGGTTATAAAAGTAATTAAGGTTATTTTCTGGCACGCTTCTTTATAATGGCTACAGAGATTTATAGGAGCACGTAAGAAATTAGAAAAAGCATCATTTTTCTTTATTGCTTTATGAAACAAAGTTCTACTGCATTTTTAAAAAGACAGGTATTAAAGTTAAAGTCCATTTAAGTTTACAGTACCAAATACATTATGAATAGATTTTACATATGTAAATACCTCTAGTTCATTCTGAGGGGGAAAACACTCAAAATATAAAAATATATACTTTTGTTTATATATACAAAAAATGTGGACTGAATTTTTAAAAATGCACTTTGATTCTGAGAACAGTTTGAAGTTCACAGCAAAACTCAGCAATAAGTATAGCGTTCTTATAGACTGAATTTTAACTAAAATTTATAGACTGAATTTTAACTAACAGCTCCCAGAGTCTTATTTTCAATGTATTGCCATTGACCTGTCCAGTCTTCAAAATACGGACCATGAGGACTTATAGACAATGTTTATGGTCATAATAAACTAAGGTCTTTATCATTCACATTAGACTAAAGACTAAAAACCAGCAGCTAGAAGGTTAACAGTTTGTTAGCACCTCAATAGCAACCCCTAAATCCATCCTGGCAATACTGCATTAACTGGGGGGAATTTAGGAGACAGAGAGAGACAGAGGGAGGGAGAGAAAGGAGGTGGGAGGGAATGAATGACTGCTGCTTTGTAGAAGCAGCGGGGCTGGCTATTGTGGAACACCACATTTTAGTGAGTGACTAGTCTTGACCTTTGATTTCAATAGTCTTTTGAGAGAATTACCATTAGCTGATAAAGACTCATATCTCAAAACACATACTTTAAGTGTGTAACGGTCTCCCAGTGATTAGGTTCAAGCTGTTGAGACATTTTATTTTGTAGCTTAAGCTTCTCTTCTTCTTCAGGAAGTTGAGAAAAACACAAAAAGAGGGGAAATGACCTCTTAAAATATACCAGAGTCATCTATTTGGCAGATTTAGCAATTACTGGGTTAACTAAATATAAGTTTAAAAAACTGGGCCAGGTATAGTGGCTCACGCCTATAATCCCAGCACTTTGGGAGGCTGAGGTGGATCACTTGAGGTCAGGTTTCAAGTCCAGACTGGGCAACACAGCAAGACTCTGTCTCTATGAAAAAAAAAAAAATTTCTAATTAGCCAGATGCGGTGGCGTGTGCCTATACTCCCAGCAACTTGGGAGCCTGAGGCAGGAGGATCACTTGAGCCCAGGACTGCAGTGAGCCATAATCATGCCACTGCACACCAGCCTGGGTAAGAGGGCAAGATTCTGTCTCCAAAAAGAAAAAAAAAAAAAAAAGCCAAACAAACAAAATAAAAAATTGGAGATGACACTATTATTTATAGATAATGATATATGTGTTGCAAATTATACATGTAACAGTTTAGTAAAGTGATCTATGTTGTTGATAGATATTTAATATATTCTGAAATGACAAAAGCAAACCAATACTTTATAATTATCTTGTTAAGAATTTCGTTTTCATAAGGCAGTGACAATAATTTACACACAATAATAATAATGAGACAAATAGGAAGGTTCAAGAAATCCTAACTGAATCCACAGGAGAGAGAGAAGCAAGGGAGTAAATTCTTACTTCATGAGCAACTTGTATATTTTAATCTTATGGAAACAAGGAATCCATAATTGATATTTCTTTCCTTTTATACTTTAGGAAGCTCAAATCACATTTCCAATCCATTTCTTGTGAATGACAGGACCTTTTTGCATGAATTTTCTGTAATGCCCCCAGTCCAGAAACTATCTTTTTTTTAAACCAGTATTTTCCTTTTGCCCTGCTTTCCTCATCTATTGGTCTAATGCTGTAATACCATATTTCCCTCTCAGCTACCTCAAATGCAAGGCAAAGTTAAGTAAGTAAATAAAATATTTTTGAACATCTACTATAATCACAGTACTCAGTGCTTTCAATAATTTCATTTAATATAGCAAACTGGAATATAAAATAAAATGCAATGACATCATGTACATATAGTTATATTTTGAAAAATATATAACCAGGTATTAGCACAAGTATTATATATTTATTAGGAAACACGAGGATGGGTTTTGTTGATCAAATTCCTATTATCAGCTAGGTTTCTTCTAATTGCCCCTAAACTACAAAATAAGATTCCTACCTAACTGAGATCTTTATTATAATCAAGAAGTCTAAAGTTGATAAACTTTGGGGAAGTACTCTTTGCACAGAAAAACTTGTCAAGATCTCACAGGAATATATCAAAAATAGCTCCCCTCACATAAAGACCTGGAAGAAACCTTGGTGACTAATTCTACTTATCAGTCTAAGCCAAGCTATCATTCTTCTTCATATAAAGACATTTCCCTCATATTTACCTTTTCTGAAACAGAGGCAAAACCTTTGGTTGGATGCTGTGTTCTCATGTCAAAAACATGGAACTTTCCTTCCAGAGATGTGGCTACTAACTTATTCATACTTATGTCTTTTCTGTCAAACTCCAAGCTACATACCTGAAAACAGAGAATATTTATTATTGGTAGTCTCACCAGTATTAACTCAGGAGGCTCTTTTAAACTAAGTAAAACAGCTTTAAAATGGTCAGATAATGTGAAACAACAATCATTTTCTCTTTTAACTTTTACCATAAAAATTTTTTTCCAGCCGGGCGTGGTGGCTCATGCCTGTAATCCTAACACGTTGGGAAGCCAAGGCAGGTGGATCATGAGGTCAGGAGATCAAGACCAGCCTGGCCAACATGGTGAAACCCTGTCTCTACTAAAAATACAAAAATTAGCTGGGCATGGTGGCGTGTGCCTGTAGTCCCAGCTACTTGGGAGGCTGAGGCAGGAGAATCGCTTGAACCTGGGAGGCGGAGGTTACAGTGAGCTGAGATCACGCCCTTGCCCTCTAGCCTGGGTGACAGAGTAAGACTCCATCTCAAAAAAAAATCCTTTTTTTTTGGCCAGGCATGGTGGCTCACACCTGTAATCCCAGCACTTTGGGAGGCTGAGGAGGGCGGATCACGAGGTCAGGAGATTGAGACCATCCTGGCTAACACGATGAAACCCCATTTCTACTAAAAAATATGAAAAATTAGCCGGGCGTGGTGACAGGCACCTGTAGTCTCAGCTACTTGGGAGGCTGAGGCAGGAGAATGGCGTGAACCTGGGAGGCAGAGCTTGCAGTGAGCCGAGATCGCGCCACTGCACTCCAGCCTGGGAGACACAGTGAGACTCCGTCTCAAAAAAAAAAAAAAAAAAAAAAAAAAAAGAAAAAACCATTTTTTTTTTCCATTAGTAAGATCAACAAAACTATCTTGGGTTCCCATGCTCAGTGAATGCCTTTGGGGAATCATTATTTAACTTTTTATGTTATTTAACAGTTAAGTAAAGGCTGACAGTAGAAAACAGGAGGAAACCACAATCTTTGCTAAAGGTGTACAACTGAGGAACCAAAAATCTGAGCTGGGGAGGTGACTACTGTTTCAGGCTTTCTGTATTGGCATAAAAAGGCCTTTTACTTGCTTATTTTGAAATCTTAGTACATGGCCCACAGGGGTCTGCAGACAGGCTGAAGGGGCTGGTGACTCCCCCAACATTGTACATACCACATGTGGGTGTGAGCTCATTTTCTGAAGAGAGGATTCAGGATTTTCATTAGATTCTCAAACGAGTTTGGCCCCAAAAAGTTAAGAACCATTGGCAGAGGCGTTGACTGAGATGAGTTACTAGAGGTGTCTTCCTTTTGTAGTAATTCAGAGGTGAATGGAAACATGCGCAGAGAAACCAAAAAGCATCAGAATGTACTTTACCCCATTTTTGATGTTTGTCTCCCACCGTAATGCCATATTTCTGAGATCAAATAGTTTGATATCCCCATTGTCATAACCAGCACAAACAACACGTTCTTCTTGATTATAAGCATTGCCTGGAAATCAAAATACAACATTTCACATCCTTATAAATGCATTCATATAAAGGTTGCTTAAAAAAATCTTATGAAACTATACATATAGCTTATACTAAATCAGATTTTAAAAATCACGCTGGATAGAATCCCACCTTATCAATCCTGACAGGACATCAAGATTATTAATGTGGTTTCCAATAGTTTTTTGGTTTGTTTAAATCTCTCATAAGAGTTTGGATATTTGTCCCCCCAAATCTCATGCTGATGTAAGATCCTCAATGTCAGAGGTGGGGCCTGATGGGAGGTGCTGGGTCATGGGGCTGGATCCCTCGTGAATGGCTCAGTGCAGTCTTTGTGGTAATGAGTTTTCACTCTTCTAGTTCATGAGAGGTCTGGTTGTTCAAGAGTCTGGCGCCTCCCTCCTCCCCTCTCTCTTGCTCCCTCTCTCGCCATGTGACATGACTGCTCCCCTTTTGCCTTCTGCCATGAGCAGACACTTCCGAGGTCTCACCAGAAGCAGATACTGGCACCATGCTTCTTGTATACTCTTGCAGAACCATGAGCCAAATAAACCTCTTTTCTTTATAAACTACCCAGTCTCAGGTATTCCTTTATAGCAATAAAGGAATTCAATGCAAAACGGACTAATATAAGCTCATTCACTGTAATTCCATACTGAAAGGATATGTGAAAGCGTTTATTGAATTCAATTTAAAGAAAATGTTTTATAGGAGATGGAGACCATCCTGGCTAACACAGTGAAACCCCATCTCTACTTAAAATAAAAAAAAGTTAGCTGGGCGTGATAGCGGGTGCCTGTAGTCCCAGCTGCTCGGGATGCTGAGGCAGGAGAATGGCGTGAACCCGGGAGGCGGAGCTTGCAGTGAGCCGAGATCGCGCCACTGCACTCCAGCCTGGGCGACAGAGCCAGACTCCGTCTCAAAAAAAAAAAAAATGCTTTATAGTATATCTGCAAAGGCTAGCAGGCCAACTATAACTCAAACACAAAGGGGTCTCGGAGAATAAACACAGTTATACTTCTGTTGCTTTCTTGGCAGTAACTATATTTGAACGCAAACAGAAATTTTAAAACTAATTTATCTTGAAAAATGCTGTTCTGGTGTGATCCCATCTTTCCAAGGAAATCTGAAAATAAGCTGTAGCACACTGTAACATATTTTTAGTAGTGTGGATGATCATACCTGAAGTAAGTTTATAATCTGTAGTTAAACTCATCCTCCTGGAATTCAAGGATTTTTTTCCAAGTACCTCTTGCTGAGGAAAGAGTGTTAAGTGAGAAGGAGGCCCCTGTCACTGTGCTAGGCTATCTGGGCATCCTGTCCCCAAGCTTTCATTCTCTACTGCCTCTAACTTCGTTTTTCTCATAAACTCCAGCCCTGCATTTCCACTGTGGGCCCCACCTAGATGGTACGCCATCATCTTAAACTCATGATGTCCCAAAATGACCTTACCATTTTCCTTTACAAATTATCCCACCCCTTGTATAATAACATCATTCACCCCACAATCAGCCTGAAAACTCAGTCATCTTGGACATAATCCTTTTCTTTGTTCTTCATATCCAAAAAAATTCCCCAATTCTATGTATTCTGCATAATATTATCTTCTGAATCATCCACTCTGCTCCCTTCTCAGTGCTTGTAACTTAGGTCTTCCCTGGAATACTGCCAAGAGCTCTTGAACTCATATTCTCTGTGCCACCCATCACTCCCGCTAAATACCATTAGTTCATTGTCCTAAAGCTCGGATTTCATCTCCTCCTTGCAAAAACCATCAAAAACTTAGAACGATCTTCAGGCCATCCTAACACCTCTGGCCATTGTCCTGAGCCATCTCTAAGGATATTCCTACTATTATTCTCTTCTACCATCAGCCCGCCCTATCCACGGGTTCTGCATCTATAGGCAACCAACCATGGATCGAAAATATTTGGAAAAAAATTCGCATCTACACTAAAAATGTACAGACTTCTTGTGCTTGTCATTATTCCCTAAACAATACAACAATGATTGATGCAACATTTACATCATATTAGGTATTATAAGTAATCCAGAGGTGATTTAAAGTATACGGGAGGATGTGTTAAACCATTCATGAGAACTCTGCCCCCATTCATCTCCTCCCACGAGGCCCCACCTCCAACAGTGGGGATTACAATTCGACATGAGATTTGGTGGGGACATAGATCCAAACCATATCAAAGGGCAAATGTCAATTAGTCTTACAAAATCAATATTCATTTTAAGTAAATTAATAAAGGAACACAGTTATCAAAATTTATAAGAAATAACTTTGCAATGGCAAACTATTTTCTGGAAAATAAACATACTCTGTACACAGTGTAATGTATGATTTGTTAGGTTACCGTTTGCATCTGAGGCTTGGTTTATCCCCTTTAATGGTGTCTGATTTTAAATTAGGTCACTATTATCTAATTAAACAGAAACACATAATAATAAGCACAATTTTCAGCACTTTACATGTAATTAACTCATTGAATCTTCATGACGACACAACTAAGTAAATTCTATTATTAATTCCATTTTATAAATGAAACAACCAAGGAACAGATAACTTTGGTAACTTGCTCCAGGCCCCACAGCCAATATACTTATTGCAGGTGAGAATTCAAATCCAGGATCCAGAGGCTGACATTAACCACCATGTATATTTGCCTCAGTAAATAATCCACAAAACAGACTATAAAGAGACTAGTGTGAAATTTCTTGCAGGATCGTGCTTTTTACCATCTGATAATTCAAATGCAAGAATTCTTCAATAATTTACCAAATGCCACAGTCCAACAGTCTCTCTTGTTTTCTCCTTGTACAGGTTCCATATTAGCAACAGGATCATCTTTTTGCCTTGGGTCCCATACCTTCACAGTTCCTGCCATGCATAAAAGTAAGTTGGCAAAAATTCAAAAGTGAATGATCATGTTTCTTTTCTACATTGTTCTTCTATGGTTTCCTATGTACATGGCAATATGACAGATGTTATGGCATCTGAAAATATCCACATTGTTCTGACTTCTAATTGGGTAAGTTTTATTTAATATCAGAGATATCACCCATATGTGACTATCTGGCTTGGTTTCCAAATTAATAGACACACAGAAAAGCCAACAAGTGTTCCTAAGTTATCTACAAATGATGATTGACAAGGCAAATGTGAATGTTACGTAATTCAAATCATGAGCCTAAAACAAATGTGTTATTTATTAGAGAAAATACCAGTGTTGTTTTCATTTTTACTTTTTTCCTTACTACCCATTTAACCATCGGCATGAATACACTCTAATTTTGAATTAATGGTTTCTTATGTTGTGAGTTCTAGAATACTATTTCTTTTCTTTTTTTTGAGATGGAGTCTCACTCTGTCACCCAGGAGTGCAACGGCATGATCTTGGCTCACTGCAACCTCCGCCTCCCAGGTGCAAGCGATTCTCTATCCTCAGTCTCCCGAGTAGCTGGGACTACAGGCACCCACCACCATGCCCAGCTAAATTTTGTATTTTTTTAGTAGAGATGGGGTTTTGCCATGTTGGCCAGGCTGGTCTCAAACTCCTGACCTCAGGTGATCCACCTGCCTCGGCCTCCCAAAGTGCTGAGATTACAGGCATGAGCCACTGTGCCTGGTCTAGAATACTATTTCATATACAATTAAGTTTAATTTTCCTGTGGCAATGGTGAAGAGGAAAATGTTAAATAAAACTAACAAATTCTCAATTTAATTTCAACCCCCTCGTTTTAATTCATGTTATGGGACTACTTACTAAAATAGTGTCACTACCTACAAGAAATGCAAATGCATGTAATAAAATGGCTAAAAGGCAAGTACCTGAGAGAGAATAAGAAAAGGGCAAAAAAAAAAAAAAAAAAAAAATCCTTAAAAGGAAAATAACTCAGGAAAGGTGGAGGTACAACATTAGATTTACCTCCAGGGATAAAATAAAGATCATTAAGAGGCTGCTTGACTTTAATATTTATTTATTTAGAGACAGGGTCTTGCTCTGTCACCCAGGATGGAGTGCAGTCATGCGATCATGGTTCACTGCAGCCTCGACCTCCTGGGTCCAAGTGATCCTCCTACCTCAGCCTCCCAAGTAGCTGGGACTATACCACCATGCCTGGCTAATTTTTAAAGTTTTTGTAAAGATGGCATCTCCCTATGTTGCCCAAGCTGGTTTCGAGTGATCTTCCCACCTCAGCCTCCCAAGTGCTGGGATTACAGAGATGAGTCACTGCACCCAGCAAAAGCCTGTTTAAAAAAAAAAAAAAAAAAACCCATATATAGAGATAAGAGATTATCTTTCTCTACCGGATTTATACACATTGATAAGATTTATAGTAAGTTTGCAAAAGATAAATGAGCAAAGAACACAGAGTATTCATAAAACAAAATTAACTAGTAAATATAGAAAAAAACACAAATTGGAAAGGAATACCATTTTGTCTACAAAATAAGATAGAAAAAAAGAAAATCAACGCTAACAGGGTAGACTTGAAATCTACCTCATCTACTGTAGCTGACTATAAATAAGTACTTTGGAACGCTTGTCAGTAAATTTTAAACTTTTTTTTTTTTTTGAGACGGAGTCCCACTCTGTTGCCCAGGCTAGAGTGCAGTGGTGCAATCTCAGCTCACTTCAACCTCCCACTGCCAGGTTCAAGCAAAACTTGTGCCTCAGCCTCGTGAGTAGCTGGGATTACAGATGTGTGCCACCACACTGGCTAATTTTTGTATTTCAGTAGAGACAGGGTTTCGCTACATTGCCCAAGCTGGTCTCAAACTCCTGGTCTCAAGTTATCCGTACACTTCGGCCTCCCAAAGTTGTGGGATTATAGGCATGAATGACTGTACCTGGCCC
The DNA here is from genome assembly GCF_003255815.1 of Theropithecus gelada. Lineage (NCBI taxonomy): Eukaryota > Metazoa > Chordata > Mammalia > Primates > Cercopithecidae > Theropithecus > Theropithecus gelada. Next base: position 88,805,743 of record NC_037681.1, read on the forward strand.
AATACATTTTTTTAAAAATCATCAAATAAAATATGTTTATTCCAAAAGAGTTACTACATATGACAATACTCATTTACTCATTATTTTTAAGCCACTCTCATAAGACAACAAAAAAAGCAAACTGAAGGCTTATAGGGGAATGGTTAAGTATGGCCATATGATGGAATATTATATAGTCATTAAAATGATAACTGTGGAAACAGCAATATGTGCATATGACAAAACATTAAATGAAAAACGTTTCTAAGATACAAATTCATATTCACACTTATAACTATGCAAAATTATATATAAGACCTAAAAGAAAAAGAAAAATCTAATGGTTGTGGTAGTGTGGTAGACTGAATATTATTTTTTCCCTCTATACTCAATATTGCTTTTATGAGTAAAAAAAAATAAGTGATTTCTAAAACACAGCTGCTCTTGAGTACCTATTAGAAAATTATATCTCACTTTTCTTTTAAAGCAATTTCCTCATGGTCTTGAGCAGTCATTAAACAACTAGGCAAATCAATTATAATAGGTACCAAATTTCTCGTGTACCCCTCGTGAAGCAAAAACATTTCTGACTCTATTAAAGTCATGCAGTACCACTTTGGACACCAAAAGACCTGGCCCTTCCTTGTTGGTCACTGCAGGGTGGAAGAGCTGAGCTGGTGCCTTTGGAACTCTCCAGTGGATGGATCACAGAACTTCAGTTTTCAACCAGCTGTCAATATGACAATTTTCACAAGTACTAACTCTGCCTTTTAAAAAAAGAAAATGAAAAGCTGCCACCCACATTATATCGTCAGCTGCCTCAAAAGCCTGTAAAGACATTTTAAATCCTTCAGGGTTCAGAGGAAACCATCATTGTTAGTAGCTGAACCGGCTCAACACTAAAATAGTGGTAAGAAGTGCTATGAATCTATCTCCAAATACCCAAAAGTCTGAAACAATCGAGAGAGAAGCAATCAAACTTACCTGTTAAAAAAGTAGCAGCAAGACTGTTAGATTTAGGGAGTCAAGGTAACTGAAGGGGATTTTTACTCAGAGAGGACGTACTGCTGCATAGAGATTTCCATTAAAATAAATAAACAAAATACATAGAATACATGGACTCACCATCTCGGCTGCCGGTCACAATTTCAGGAGCTCCTTCTCCAATTCCTAGTCCACCTACGCCATCTATGGCATTTATAATTTCTTTATGGCCCTTTACAGAATATACTGGCATCTCTGGAGCTTCTAAATTCCTAAACAACAAACACAGCTTTTTACACCACATGTCCCAAACATTTAAGTCTGCTACTGAAATTCAAAAATACATATTACAGTTAGATTTTTGTATAGAAATTAAGGTTTTGCTATGAAGATAGTGTATACATTTATTTACACTTCTGAAATTTTCTCTCCATTTAGCTTCTTTCAAGTCCCCAATGAGAACTGTCATCATTCAACTTGAAATTCCAATCCTGAGCTCACTATACGTAGTGTTCAAAGACGATCTCTCCAAGACCCCCACAGATGAATTACCAGGTATGCTTGTTGATAAACATGGATTCAAGGGCTTCTCCTCAAACATAAGGAATCAGGATCTCAGATGGGTCCCCAAAACAATGACTGTGGTGCACTGAAGTCTGAAAAAATACTGCTTCAAATATACAGTAAAGCTCAGGGAGGTCAAGGCTGCAGTGAGCTGAGATCATGCCACTGCCTTCCTGCCTGGGTGACAGAGCAAGACCCTGTTTCAGGAAAAAAAAAAAGAAAAAGAAAAAGAAAAGAAAAGAAAAAACCACCATGTATCTGAGGACCTGGCTCTCAGGACAATTTTTTTCAATTCTGGGTTTTAGTGGCTGTTACAAAAATATGGGAAGTGAACAGAAGATGGACACCATTAGCTGGCCTTACTAAATCATCATACTCATTAGAATTCTTCCAAAGTAGGCCTCAGTAGTTGGATCTTATGACTGTTTTAAAGGATAAAATATGAGTAGTGTTTACTTTGTACACATTTCTTCCTTTATAAGGTACTATTTTCCCACTGAAGTCCACACTGATTTTCATCTATTGACATATTTTTCAGTGTGTCATCGTACAACAATATGTATTACTGAAAGACAGGCTGAAGTTCGTCTAATAGGTGAATTCACAGAAAGGCATTCAGGAAAGTATTGATTACCACAGTTGCACTATTGGGCAATGAATGGCTTGACTAGGTGATCCTCACACATTCCTTTTCTTGCCCATCTCCATTTCTCCCCTTCTTTTGCTTTTCTACTGGAACTTCTATTTATATTTCTCTTAATAATTTAGTTTTCAATAACTTACGGATATTTAAAATGAATGTGGCTATTCATGAAATATAATCCCAATTTATTATTGGGCCAAGATTTATTAGTAAAACCTTACTAATAAAAAATTTGTGGCCAGGTGCAGTGGTTCATGCCTGTAATCCCAGGACTTTGGGAGGCCAAGGTGAGTAGATCACCTGAGGTCAGGAGTTTGAGACCAGCCTGGCCAACATGGCAAAACTCTGTCTCTACTAAAAATGCAAAAAATTGTCAGGCGTGGTGGTGGGCACCTGTAATCCTAGCTACTCGGGAGGCTGAGGCAGGAGAATCACTTGAACCCGGGAGGTGGATGTTGCAGTAAGCCGAGATTGCATCACTATGCTCCAGCCTAGGCAACAGAGCGAGACTACATCTCAAAAACAAGAAAAATTTTTTGAGATATTTCAACCTAGTTTAGAAATTACATTTACCATCATTATGAACTAATCAAGAGATTAAACAAGATTGTGGTTCTACTTGAAATGACTGTTTCACTATTTTATAGACTTTAAAACATTATTTTTTAACATGAAATTATACGATTTATCATGAAAGTAAGTTGGTAATATCTGTACTATACTAGGAAACTATATTAGAAAGATGGTCAATGGTACTATTTAATATTTTGAATACTCTTGTGTTGAAATATATTTATTTTTTAAAATAGCATTCAAACTTGCCCCTCTCCCAGTATCTCTCAAAGCATATGACAAAGCATCTAAGAACTAACGAATACATGCTAATTTAATTATTAAGGAGTTAAAGCAAGGAGAAATTAAAATAGTTTCATTTTGTTTAATGTTATGATTCTAAGAGATAAATATGTTAAAGTAATGTAACTATAAAGTAGCAGGTTCTAAGTGAGACTCAAGAAAGTCATGTTAGAAAACATGATGCAGGAAAGATAGTTTTTCTAGAACACTCTAGAACTTTCTCCATAATATTTTAGAACACTGCTGTATACTATAAATGATTACAATAATAGATTTTCCTGCAAAGTAATTAAAAAGGAATTTCAATTCATTCCACTCTAAATAAGAAACAACTCTAGGTAAAATATGAAAAAGGCATTTGGCAGAATTGTGATTTTGCCCATTCAAAACAAGTTTATTTTGATTTGTTCAACAGATATGCTTCTAAAAAGTTGTGCTTAGATGTTAAAGCTTGAAAAAACAAACATTCTACAGTGCTAAATCTATTGCTGAAATATAAATAATTAATACCTACTTTTTCAATGTTATTCATGTGCATTTTTATATACTATATTTTTAAAGTTGGAGGGGGAATAGACCTGTATTTACAAATACATGGCATTAAATGCTAGCACCAAACAGTGTGTGTGAAAATAAGCATTGATAATATTATCCAAAATATCTAAAGAAAAATAGGTATTTTTAAATGGATTTTGAATATGAAATCTAGAAATATGTATTAAGAGAAAATTCTCATATTTTTATAGTTAAAATGGAACATATAAAGAAAGATTTTAAAATTAAAATTCTCTCTTTCAGAGAAAGAGTAATGAAACTATCAAATAAATTGCCTGTCTCATCTGTCTGAATACTGACTAAATCATCTTACCATATATGAAGGTTTCCACCAAAATCTCCAGTAGCTAAATATCTCTGCTGTAAAGATGTTGCACCAAATGTTCCACATTTAATAGGTTTGGCCTTTTCAATCTTGATAGAAAGGAGGAAGACAGGATATATTATTTATGTAAGCAGATATTTATAATCTATTAATATCATATTTATGGCTCTATTATGGCATTTAAATAAGACAATATAAAAGGCAATTAAAACATCTTCTGATGAAAATAATCATACACTTTTTCCTTTAGTCATTTTTCTTTAAAGTATGTAACTGTCAAAAAGAAAAAGTGTTAATTTGCCTTTCCTCTCCTCTCACTGAGACATTCAAATGCTGACAGCTCTACAATCTCTATTGCAGATATGAAAGTTTCAGCATTTCATGTGATATTCTTTAAGATCCTCAACAGAAATGAGAACATAATGAAGATATTATCTTTCCAGATGGTTATGGGAACAAAAATATTACGTGTCTCTTATAGTTTTCCCTGCAGAACCCTATAAACTAAAGATGTTTATGTCCCACTTTCTCTGGGGCCTTTTCAATGCAGAGAGATTTATAAACCTGTGTGTATCAAGGCACTACTATTGGTATGGATCAGCCAATCTTTTGAGGTTTCTTTACTTTAAAAGGCTACTGCTCCAAGTATCATATATAATCACATTAGTAAAACAATCATATACAAATATATTATTTAAGGTATGGGGCTTATGGAAATCAGGTGAAGAAGACTATGTAGCCAAAAAGGTCCTTGGAAAGGATCTAATACAATACTCTCCTGTCATAAAAGGAGACCAAAGCATACGGCTTTAGAGATTCGCCCACTCATACAACATTCAACATTTAATGGTTGCTACCACATGCAAGTCACTGAACTAGGCAAAAAACGATACAAAGATGAATGAGATTGGCCAGTCCCTCAAAAAGCTAACAACTCAAATATCAGTTCCCATCTGGTTCCTCCAAAATATACATATTCATTATACTACTCCTACACCTCCCTGGGTCTTCCATTCACCTTCTTTTACTTCCTGATGTTTCTGATTTCTCCACGGCCCCTCCCACCGCCAACTCTACCTGCCCAGGTCACTAAAGTCCCTCCTACAGTCTAACTGCTTTTCCTGCTGCCTTGGCTCCTGAGATCTCTGCAATCTGGAATTAGATGAGGCCACTGATGTCTGTCCCACACCACACTCTTGCCATATAACACTTCCCATTGACTGTCAGCCTCAATGGGGCAAAACTATCCCTCTTGGTCTCTAACAATTTTTACATTTTAAAATTCTTAATGTTTATAAAAGTAATACCTGCTCCCCATAAAAATTCAAACAAAACAAAAGGATGGAAGGAAAAAGTGAGTCCCTTTAACACTTTCCAGAAGTAATCCCCATCCTTCTAGATCTTCTACGTATTTACAAACACACACGCGTTTGTTTCAGTACAAGGCAAATCACAGCACACTGTCGTTTGATTTGTTTCACTTAACAATACATCTAGATAAACTTTATTCCTTTTGCAGGGTTCTCCAGTTTCCAGGACATCTCCCCTTGTAACTCTTCAGTTTTCATGCCTCCCAGGTTGGCCTGTTTCAAATAATTTTAAAAATAATTTCCCTGCCACTTTCAGTGTTTATCCAGGCATTTCCATATAGGTATACATACCAATTTCCACGAATAAAATAAAAGTCACTTAACACAAACTATAACAACTTTTTTCTCTGATTCAGAAGATACCATTATATGGCATAGGGCTTTGGAAACTCCCAGACTGTTGAACTTTCCTACTATTTGTGATCTGGATAAACTGGAGTTACTATGGCCAAGTCTAAAAGCATTCATACCCTCCTCAGAATTGTCTAGTAAATGAAATCAGTCATCTACGGTAACGTCTGTAAAACACCCTATTGATGAGAAGCACAGAACCACAGAATGTTTCTCTTTTTAATGCACAAGTGGTCTGAGATGGCATCAGTTATTCACTGCACCAGAAAATTAATACTCGTTTATTCCTATTTTCCCCCAATTTTATGAAAAAGAGTATCTTAAAATGGGGCAACACAGAAGATCAAAATTTTGTCAACTTAACAACACACACAGTTTCTAACTCCAATTTATGTTTTCCTCACCTTTCCCTTCTCCTCAGAGTACCTAAAAATATATTAATAGTGCTGGCCGGGCGCGGTGGCTCACGCCTGTAATCCCAGCACTTTAGGAGGCCGAGGCGGGCGGATCACGAGGTCAGGAGATCGAGACCATCCTGGCTAACACGGTGAAACCCCGTCTCTACTAAAAATACAAAAAACTAGCCGGGTGCGGTGGTGGGCGCCTGCAGTCCCAGCTACACAGGAGGCTGAGGCAGGAGAATGGCGTGAACCCGGGAGGCGGAGCTTGCAGTGAGATTGCGCCACTGCAGTCCAGCCTGGGCAACTGAGCGAGACTATTAGGGCATGATTTCTATGGTGAAATTAATTCAGAGTTCCAACCTACACCAACTGATGAAACAGCTATCCACCTCTCCCTCCCCTTGGTCTCACACTGAACCTGGGTCTTGCCAGCTCTAAGTCATTGATAATGGCTTCCATGTTCTGAGGCAGAGGGTGGAAGCAGACCCTCTGAGGTAAGAAGCTGGTAGTCCTGATGCACAGCAATGTGGTTCCAGGAGACAGGGGATTAGAAGCTGTGGAGAGCTTGCATCATCTATTGACCCAATTCTCTGGGAACATTTTTCTCAGAGAAGCACTGGGAAGACTGGTCACCCATTTTCTTCCCCCCAACCAGCTAAAGCATTCTGCTTCCCAGAATTCCACTGCTATCCCCTGAAACCTCTGATGAGGGTTTCTGTGCTTCCTAGGCCATGGAAGAGGTAAAAACTAACCTACACTCTTTGGTCCCTACAGTCTTCTAAAATTTTACGGTTGGTAATACAAAACTGGAAGCAAAAACTTTCCTCCCTGTTATTCTTTTACTTAACTTTCACTTTTAGACTCTGTAGACTAGAGAATCTCAAACTATACTCCTGGAACACACTGATCTTCTGTTACTAACATAATACATTAATTAGAAAACTCGCCAAGAACAAAAGCTGATGGATGTTTTTTTTTCAAATTTTAAAGTTTAAAAAAAAATAATTTTCTTAGCTTGCCTGGTAGAAAATACTAGCAAATGAACACCAGTTAAAAAAACTTGGACCATGCGCAATGGCTCATGCCTGTAATCTCAGCACTTTGGGAGGCCAAGGAGGATGGATCACTTGAGGTCAGGAGTTCAAGACCAGCCTGGCCAAAATGGCGAAACCCCATCTCTACTAAAAATACAAAAATTCGCCAGGCGTGGTGGTGGACACCTGTAATCCCAGCTACTGGGGAGGCTGAGGCAGGAGAACTGCTTGAACCCAGAGGGCGGAGGTTGCAGTAAGCCAAGAGCGCACCACCACTCTCCAGCCTGGGAGACAAAGAGAGATTCCGTTTCAAAAAATAAATAAAATAAAATAAAATAAAACAAATTAATAAAAATAAAAAACCTTGGAAGTGAAGACTTAAAAACTGTGTGGTTACTTGCGATGTAAAAATCAGAATATCTATATATATAGAGATATAGATATATAGATATAGATATATAGATATATGTATAGAGAGAGTCAGATTTTTCTGCTGAAAATCTCTTCCCTGTACAAAGATGGAACTGACTACTCCAATATTTTATGGTGTTCCAAAAACAGCACTGCAATGTACAGATTCTTTGACACCTGCACAAAAATATTTTATTCACGCAATTGTGTCCCCCTTTCTAAAATGTGAGCACCATGAGAGCAGAGCCTTGCCTAATTTTTTTAACGCATAGCAGGCACTCAACATTTGTTGAATGAAGGTATAAATGACCATCCATGAATCTCTCAGCCCTGAGACTAGGGACAGACAAACCAGGGCTGGAGTCCACTTTCTTTGTTCTCTCTTTTCTCCTACCATACTTTCACGTGCCAGAGTTCTGACAAACTGTTCAGTTTCTGGTGTCACTGACATGCAATCATGAAAATAGCGTCCATCTATTGAATACCTACATATCAGATATGTTTTAGATATTCTTCCAGTCTAGACCATCCCTTTTCTAATATATAGAACACTGCAAACTAAGTGTTCAGAACACCACTTTCAAGATGACAAAACAGGTTCAGAGGACTGAGTGACTTGCCTAAGGTCCCAAGAGCCAGGTAGAACCCAGGCTTTTTCTTTTAAACTAGGCTGCCTCCAGGTTTATATGCAAATCGATTAAATAAACATTTTATTATTGGAGTCCTCATTCTGTAAACCTGAGAGTTATTGGAAGTATCAAAGGAATGTTCCAATCTTGATTGCTGAGGTAAATGGTACAATGGCATGAATTAAACCTACTTTCAGATCTCTGTCCTTTGGTTTTTACCTTCATTCATGTCTTTACAAGATATAAGATATTATGCTTCCCTCATGTTCTTTGTTCTTTTCTTATATTAAAGAAACACAAAGATATTTATAGACACTAGTGGTCTGTTGTGTAAGAACCAAATTAAACTCAAATTGTACATCTTGAACATATTAAACGTATTAAAACTGATCAATTGTGTGCACTGAGGACTGCACTTTGCTCAGAAGGGCTGAGCTCTGTTGGCAAACGGACTTACAAAGTAGGCATGTTTCCTCTTTCCTCAGACATTTATGGAAATAATAATAATAGCTAAATTAACAGGACAAAGGTGAAGCTAATTTTTCATAGTTCACAAAAGGGTTCCCTCTTTGCCCTGATAGATAGTTTACCTACGGAAAAGAAAAGATGAAAATAAGTTAGTGCCAAATCAAAATTTTTCTTGCTAGAAAACTAACTGGCAAAAAAAAAAAAAGTTCTATCTTGCAAAAATTGTTCAACAAAGAAAATCTGTATATACTAACAATTTTTGCTATATGATACTGAAAATGGCCATCAATGATGGTCATAATTGACCTAGCTGTTCGTTTTCTTGCTATAAGAAGTTAAAATGATTAAAGAAGCTCAAGATCAATAATTTCTGTGTGAGCTATTTTTGTTCTGCATGTGGGTGGGTCTAGTACAGCTTGTCAGTACTTCCTCCTCCACATCCTGGCAATACTTAATTAACATTAAAAGATCTAGCCAACCAAATGCTAACAAGCAGTAAATTCAGTAGCACCGGGACTAAAAAAGCAGAATTTTATTAGCTTATTGCTTTTTTTTTAATATAAACATCTACAACTGTGATTCCATTTTTCAGGGCCATCCCTAGTCCATATGGTATCTTTGTGCCAATTAGAAAAAAGTTGCCCTTTAGAGGCTGATGAAGCCTCACACATGTAAGCCTTAATGAAAGAAAAAGAGCGTTTAACTCCCATTTGAGCACTCAGCCAGACACCTTTGTGTGGTGCAAAAAACTGCTCAACGGAACATGGAGGCCCTGCCCTCCATTCCTTATCTATCCTTTTAGAACTAAGATAAAGAAGACTTCGACAAAGACTGATATGCTTCCTTTACATCTTTTTTTCTTAGATGCACGCGCTTTGCAAGCTCCAAGTCAGTGATAAATTTAAAAAAAAAAAAAGAAAGATGCATGAGCTTTGGAGCACATGACTTAGGGGTAGCTCTACAATGATAAATCAAGTCTGTTTCCTAATATTATAATAAGTGACCCATCTAGTTCAATGGTTCTCAGCCCTGGGACTCATTAGAATCACCTCGCAGAAGTTTAAAAAAATTCTGATTTCTAAACCTTACTTAGATGCAATAAAGAGGTACCACTGCGTCAGAATGTCTAGGGGTGGGACCAAGGCACAAATGTTTTAAAACACACACACATACACACAAGCCACAAAATGCACTCAAATGATCCTGATGCACAGTAAGGAGTGGGAGTTACTGGAACAGTATTTAACCTATATTTTTAATCTTTTTTCCATTGCACCAGAGCAGCCAAATACAATGTAAGTTCTTTTTTGTTTTGGTTTGGTTTTTAGACAGAGTCTTCCTCTGTTGCCAGGCTGGAATGCAACGGCGGATCTCGGCTCACTGTAACTTCCGCCTCCCGGGTTCAAGTGATTCTCATGCCTCAGCCTCCTGAGTAGCTGGGATTACAGGCACGCACCACCATGCCTAGCTAATTTGAGATGGGGTTTCACCATGTTGGCCAGGATGGTCTCGCTCTCCTGACCTTGTGATCCACCCACCTCAGCCTCCCTTAGTGCTGAGATTACAGGCGTGAGCACTGCACCCGGCCCACTGTAGGTTCTAAAAGGTATTTCTGTATTAGTTGTACCCTCTTTTTGGACAGACAGTAGGCTCTTTAGAAGAAAGGACTCAACTTTTAAATATCTTTGGTCCTTGTTAAACACAGTACCTTGAAATAGTGTGTTCTCAGATCTAATTCATGGTAGAAAAAAAGATCTAAAGGATCCAGGTGAAAATACACTTAGTGGTTATTCCTGGCATTGAGATTATGGGTGATATTTTCTTCATTTTCCTATTTTCTAAATGTTCTATCATGAATACATATTACTTTTCCTGCAAAAGAAAATTATCTTTTTAAAATTTGCTGAAACTCCCCAGAGTCGCTACGAAAGACAAAGTACTCTATTCCACTTGATGGAGTAAGCGTAGTTTTGAAATACGTTCAAATCATATATTTTCATTTTATTATTTTTTGAGACAGAGTCTCTCTCTGTCACCCAGGGCGGAGTGCAGTGGTGCGAACATGGTAGCCTTGACCTCCTGGGCTCAAGAGATCCTCCCACCACAGCCTCCCAAGTAGCTGGGACTACAAGCTCGCATCACTATGCCCAGCTAATTTTTGTATTCTTTTTTATACAAAAAGTAGAGACAGGGTTTCGCCATGTTGCCCAGGTTGGTCTTGAATTCCTGGGCTCAAGCAATCCACCCCTCTGCCTCTCAAAGTGTTGAGATTGCAGGCATTAGCCACTGCACCAGGCCTGTTCTTATTTTAAAAAGTCACAAGTCTGAGCCCTGATCCTGCCACTGCACTCCATCCTAGGCAAGAGTGAGACCCTCTCTCAAAAAAAAAGAAAAAAGAAAAAAGAAAAACAATCATGTCCCATTTTTCTTTGAAAAAGGAATAAATGGCTAGGCGCGATGGCTCATCTCTGTAATCCCAGCACTTTGGGAGGCCGAGCTGAGTGGATCACCTGAGGTCAGAGTTCGAGACCAGCCTGACCAACATGGTGAAACCCCATCTCCACTAAAAATACAAAACAATTAGCTGGGCATGGTGGCAGGCGCCTGTAATCCCAGCTACTAGGGAGGCTGAGGCAGGAGAATCACTTGAACCTGGGAGGCAGAGGTTGCAGTGAGCCAAGATCACGCCACTGCACTCAAGCTTGGGTGACAGAGCAAGACTCTGTCTTAAAAAAAAAAGAAAGAAAGAAAAAGAAAGAGAAAAGAAAAAGGAATAAATCCTTTAAATGCTTTTTTTTTTAAATGGTGGTTCACACCTGATCCAGCACTTTGGGAGGCAGAGGCGGGAGGATGGTTTGAGCCCAGGAGTTCCAGGCTGCAATGAGCTATGACAGTACCACTGCACTCCAGACTGGGACAGAGCTACGCCATCTCTAAACAACAACAACAAAAAACAAAAACAACCCAAAATGCAATGTAAAGAAATTTTCCTTTGTGTAGAAATCAGGAAGGGCATCATACATTAGATAATCTGAACTGGACATTAGAATAGCAACAGGTAGCCAGGCTTGGTGGCTCACGCCTGTAATCCCAGTATTATGGGAGGCCGAGGCAGGCAGACTGCTTGAGCCCAGGAGTCGGAGACCAGCCTGGGCAACATGGCAAAACCCAATCTCGACCAAAAAAAAAAAAAAAAAGTACAAAATAATTAGGTGTGGTGGCACACACCTGTAGTCCTAGCTACTTGGGAGGCTGGGGTGGGAGGATTCCTTGAGCTGAGAAGGCGAAGGTTGCAGTGACAGTGAGCTGTGTTTGCACCACAGCACTCCGGGCTGGGTGACAGATTGAGACCCTGTCTCCAAAAAAAAAAAAAAAAAAGCCACTGGTTACCGGAAGCTAAGTGATGAACAATATAAGGAAAGGTAGAAAAGAATAAGCCATGTTTCATGTTTGTCATTCAGGGAAATTTAAAGCGGAATGGGGTCTTACATACTTTTTATTCTAGGCGTAACAGTCCAAATTGTATCCATCCTTTATCTACCAGTTTAATCCCTACCTCCTTCAAGCCGATTTTCTCCATAGATTTTGATCCCCAGAGTTCTTAACCTACCCTGCACTTGTAGTCTATTACAACTCTGATCTGACTACGACTGATCTTTTTTTTTTCAGGTAACCGAAATCAAGACTTTTTAAAAACTATAAACAGCTACAAAATGCTAGTTACTATCATTATTCTCTAATTCTTTCACTAGTAATCTTCAAAAAAAAACAAAAACAAAAAGTTGTAAACCTAATCTTTCCACACCCTGCTTAAATCCTTTCAATCGTGTCCCGTTTTTCTTAGAAAAAAGGCATAAATTCCTTTGAATGTCCTACAGATCTTGCAATGTCTGGTTCCTGCTTATCCCTCTAGTTTCTTAAGAGGATAAATTTCTTCCCATCACTGAGCTTCTGCATGTGCAGAAGCCCTGGAAACCGTGTCCTTTACTCCTAGTTTGGCCTAGTTAGCTCCCGCACATACCAAAATCTGTTTTCACTCATCCCAAACCTGTTTTCACTCTCACTGAACCGTAACCGTGTTCCTTTGTGTGAGACAACTCATCTCGGTTTGTACTTATGTATCGTTGCTTTGATTATTGAACTGAGTATCTCTCCCACTAGAAAACAAACTCCATGAGATCGGGGACATTGCCATTCACATGCCTAGGAATACCAGGCACTCAATTGATACCTGCCGAATGTGTTAGGTTGCCTCTTCCAACCACACCGCAGGCATCCTGGTGCCCGCTTTGGCTGGACTGCACTTGGGGTGGCAGGAGGGTTGGGCGCGGAGGAACTACCCCGCGGATGAGAAAGAGGTTTTAAATGGGAAACATTCCTCAGTCGGCGGTCAGCTTCTCTGGTCTCGCGCGGCTCAAGCCATGCTTTGGGGGACGCTGGACGAAGGCTCTGGCAAAGAGGAATGCAGACCCCAGGATCCGCACTCGCCCCCAACGGCAGTCCGGATCGTCGATCCGGCACCCACCTCTCGAAGCAGCTTCAGGTCCCCGTGCTGGATCTCGTACAGCTGAATGACGCCGGTGCCCCGTGCGAAGTTGCCCATGGTCACAAATTTGGCGCTGCAGGGCACCCATTTACAGTCAAACACCGTGTAGTTGAAGCCCTTCTGGATATGGGCGATGATCTGAGGCTTCTCGAAGGCCGACATGGTGCAGCCGATTTCAGTTCTGACAACCGCCACACCCAAAGCCCCCCAAAACGCTAACCTGGAAACCAGACTCCAAACATTGGCAATTTGTCCCTCCCGCTTTCCGTATTCTGCCCCAGATGCCCTAGGAAGTTGGCTGTAGTTATCTCTAGATAATGCCAGATGCGCTCTGGCGATCGCACAGAATGTTCCTTCACAACAGCACAAATTTCTTTATTGCGTTTACCCACTGCCTTTCGCACACATACATATTAGAGATTATAAAATGCTTGAGCTCGGAGTTGCACGGCTGGAGTGAGACCATGAGCATCAGGCATACCTTAGGACAGCCGAAATCCCGTTTTCCCCCGGCCCCAAATCCTGCAGGTCCCCGGCCTGTGACGTTTTAGGAAAGGGGCGGAGCTGCGGGGTTAGTTGACGGAGGCTGGGTCCTGCGCGGTGCAGCAGCGCACGTGTTTCAGCCGGAAGCGCCTTAAGATTCCGGGGGATGGAATCCGAAATGGAAGCGCAGAGCGCCGGGGCAGAGGAGGGCTTTACCCAGGTCACCCGTAAGGGTGGCCGGCGGGCGAAGAAACGACAGGCTGAACAGCTGTCCGCAGCGGGAGAGGGCGGGGATGCGGGCCAGATGGACACAGAGGAGGCCAGGCCGGCGAAGAGGCCCGTCTTCCCACCCCTCTGTGGGGACGGGCTCCTGGTATGTGGCTAGGACCCTAGGACAGCAACCAGGCAGGGGCCAGACGCGGATCAAGCCGGTGGCCTCTGGGGAATGTTGAAGCTGCGGTGGGGCTGTTCTGCCGCGATGCTCAGAGAGAAGTGATTCTTTGAAGTGTAACTAGTTCAGTTAAAGGAAGCCCTTTATGGATCAGATGTTATTTTACAACTCCATCACCATCCCTCCATAGCCTTTTGAGTTGTGTGTTCTTTTATTACAGAGTGGAAAAGAAGAAACAAGGAAAATTCCAGTCCCAGCTAACAGATACACACCATTGAAAGAAAACTGGATGAAGATATTTACTCCTATTGTGGAACATTTGGGACTTCAGATACGCTTTAACTTGAAATCAAGGAATGTAGAAATCAGGGTAAGGAAAATCTCAACCATTTCCCAATACACCAGGCTTTCTCTCCTACAGAGATGAAAAGGCGTGAATAGACTTTAGTTAATGGGACTTATTGTGTTGAATAGTTTTTGTCCAGTTTAAAAACTTACCATATTGAGTTTGAACTTCCCAAATGCCTTAAAAATCTGCGTTTGATACAAATATTAATTGAATTTGTAAATTAGTTCTGAGATCATACCAAAATACTGTCTCTGCTTCTGTGTATCTTTTGTAATGTTCTGTCAAATTCAGAAAAGGTCGAGTAAAGAGATTGTCATAAACAAGTAAGTAAATAATGAACATAAGTACTTGGTGTTTTACAAGAAGTATATACAGTCAGCGTCGGGGATATGTTATGGGATATGTTTTGTAAGATGACTTAGTCCTTGTGCGAAGAGTGTATTTACACAAACCTAGATGGCATGTGCATATTTATGTATTTTTTCATATGGAAAACCAAATGTTCCAGCACCATTACTGAGTATCAGTCATTTCATCTACTTGATCTGCATTGCCAGTATCCAGTGCCATATATCAGATTTCTGTATATTTTCCATTATACTGTTACGAGACCACCATGGTATGAGCAGTTGGTCATTGATCAAAATGTCATTATGCAGTGCATGACTGTGTTTTAATGGTGCTTTTTTGATAAAACTATTATTTTGATAAGAAACATATGCACATATGTGTGTGTGTGTGTGTGTGTATATTTTTTTTAATTTTGCGCTTTCGCCCAAGCTGGAGTGCAGTGGCACGCTCTCGGCTCACTGTTAACAGGCGCCCGCTACCACACCTGGCTAATTTGTGTATTTTTAGTAGAGACTGGGTTTTAGCATGTTGGCCAGGCTGGTCTTGAACTCCTGACCTCAGGTGGTCCGCCCATCTCAGCCTCCCAAAGTGCTGGGATTACAGGCGTGAGCTGCCCTGCCCGGCCTATATATGTGTATTTTAAATTCTATGCTGTCAATCCAGGAACTAGACATTTAAAATTAATTTACTTTGGGCTTTCTGTTCTGGGTGCCAGTTTCATACCAGAATGTCCATTTTTCAGTCATATCTTCAGTGCCTAAACTTTTCATGTGCTTTACTGTCCTATTTATTGCAGGATAATCACTTTGGATTCCACTAACATTTATTGATGCTGCCATATACCAGACACATAGTGGTATTACAACATGCTCTGCATCATTTACTCTTCAGGATATTCCCATCTTAAAGATGTGAGGAAACTTGGCCATAGTCATCAGGCTAATAAGGGAAACTTCCTATTATACTAGTAGGGAACACTCAGGATCTTCTCCTCTGACCTCCTTATTTTACTGATGAGAAAACTCAAGACCTAAAGTAACTAGGAGACTTGTCTAAGGTCACATGTAGGATTGGAACTAGGGTCTAGTTCTAAATGGGAAAGCCCCGGGGACTTTGCCATTACACAAACCCATATGGTTTTAAATTTGTTGAGTACATGGTCTCCTCAACTAGATTGTGAATGTGCATGGTACAGTGGAGATAACAATTTTGAAATCAAACCTGTGTTTGAATCTTAGCATTTTTGCTTTTTAGTACTTTAGTTTCCTCACATGCAAAGGTAGTCATATGACTTAACATTCAAAGTTGTTGTGAGGGTTAGAGTTATGGTGTGTAAAGCATGTTATTTATAGTGCATGTTATTTACAGTGTGTGTTATTTACAGTGGTAGGCATTTTATGAATAACAGTTATTTCTGCATTTCTCAAATAAAGTTTGAGAACAGGTTCAGTGCTTCAGTTATTCTTTATTTCCCCAGTCAGCGGGTGCAGGTAGTTAGGCCTGGAGCTATTGGTTTAAGAAACATCAGCATGTAATTGATAACTAAGAAGATTAAGTCAGGAATCCCAGGGAAGACTGCCTTGAGAGAGAAGAGAAGAGGACAAGCTTGGGCATTGAAGGGATGGACAGAAGGTAGAGGTTCTTCAGAATGCAAGAAATTAGGTTGTGCCAGAGGAGTCTTGCTGTTAACCCCAAAATCTGATCATATAGTGTGGTTAGTTATTTGACACTCTTTGGGTGAAACAGCCAAGCTTTGGAGCTGGAAAGGTTTTGTTTTGCCAATAAAATATAGCACTTACCCAGCCAGAACCTGTGTCACACAGATTATATTAGGGAAAGGTGGTGGTGAAGGAAATTCTCTGATAATGGGAAAGGACATTTCTAGTATTTCGTTAAGACATTTTCTGTTTGAGTCTCAACGGTATTTTGTACCCTTTTTTGTTTTTTAACAGACTTGTAAAGAAACCAAAGATGTTAGTGCTCTGACAAAAGCAGCTGATTTTGTGAAAGCTTTTATTCTAGGCTTTCAGGTGGAGGTGAGTAATTCTATGATATCTAAAATGGGGACTTGAAAAATACTCAATGTGAACATCTCAATGGATTAGGCATTTAAAAAAAAAAAAAAAAAGGCCAGGCGCAGTGGCTCACACCTGTAATCCCAGCACTCTGGGAGGCCGAGGCAGGTGGATCACTTGAGGCCAGGAGTTCGAAACCAGCCTGGCCAACATGGCGATGCCCTCCGTCTCTACTAAAATTACAAAAAAATTAGCCGGGTGTGGTGGCACAAGCCTGTGGTCCCAGCTACTCGGGAATCTGAGGTGGGACAATCACTTGAACCTGGGCGGCAGAGGTTGCAGTGAGCCAAGATCACACCACTGCACTCCAGCCTGGGCGACAGCGTAAGACTGTGTCTCCAAAAAAAAAAAAAAGCTTTCTAGCTCTAGAGTTTGTGGATTTTCGTTCCATAGTGCTTTGCACTTTACTCTTTTTCAGGTGTGCAAACGGAAGGGGCTTCACAGTGTTTGTTTTATATTATAGGATGCACTTGCCCTCATCAGGTTGGATGACCTCTTCCTAGAGTCTTTTGAAATTACAGATGGTGAGTGTGTGGTGGTCTGTGCTCTTGTGTCGCTGACTTTATATTGTGATGTGACTCTCAGTTTTCTAATAGCATCAATTGAGCTGTATTTTTAGCAACTTTTTAATATGTATATATACACTTTGTGTCATTTAGAGAAATTTAGTTTATAATTAAACTTCATGTGGAAGTGGGTGGTGCACTAGAATGGCTTGCCTCCTGAGATGTTGCTTTTCTTGTTTAGTTAAACCCCTAAAGGGAGACCATCTATCCAGGGCAATAGGAAGAATCGCTGGCAAAGGAGGAAAAACCAAATTCACCATAGAGAATGTGACACGGACGCGGATAGTTTTGGCTGATGTGTAAGTATCTGATCTTGAGAAAATTATTGTCATAATTTTTATTTGATCTTTTAAGAAAGTCGTAACAGTTGTATTTCATGTATAATGTTGCTGCTAAATCTTTGTCAGTACAGATGCTCATAAACCCATTGTAAATTGAAAATATCAGAAGTCTAAAGTGCATTTAATATACCTGACTTGTGGAACATTATAGCTTAGCCTAGCCTATCATAAACGTGGTCAGAACACACATTAGCCTACAGTTGGGCAAAGTCATCCAACACAAATTCTACTTTGTGACAGAGTGTTGAATACTGTACTAAAAATGAAAAACAGAATGGTTGTATGTGTACTTGAAGTAGAGCGTTCTGAATGTGTATCAGCTTTGCACCCTTGTAAAGTTGAAAAATCCCAGTTCAAACCATGTTAAGTTGGGAATCATCTGTATACTTTTGGGTGAATAGCCACCAACTTTGAAAGAGGCTTAAGTTGAGAAAATTTCAGAAATTGTGTATTTTCTCATTTAACAATGAGGAAATGTTACAAATGCTATTAAAAGAAATTATTATTACAGATGAAGATTTACATAGTATCTCGGGTTGGGCGCAGTGGCTCACGCCTGCAATCCCAGCACTTTGGGAGGCCGAGGTGGGTGGATCACCTAAGGTCAGGAGTTCGAGACCAGTCTAGCCAACATGGTGAAACCCCATCTCTACTAAAAATACAAAAATTAGCTGGGCGTGGTGGCGTACACCTGTAGTCCCATCTACTCGGGAGGCTGAGGCAGGAGAATCACTTGAATCTGGGAGGAGGAGGAGGTTGCAGTGAGCCGAGATCGTGCCACTGCACTCCAGCCTGGGTGACAGAGCGAGACTCTGTCTCAAATAAATACATACATACATACATACATACATACATACTCAAGGGAATCTATTAAATTAGTAGGGGAGAACAAGCAATCAGTATTTTGGATGCCCTTGTGAGTCTTTAGAAATATATATATCTATTTTATATATATATATATATATATATATGTTAAGGCCTTTTATAAAGTGAGGGGAATATTGTACATTAGGCAAAACTAGAGAGCAGTTATATGTGAACATAAATAAGATGATAGGAGCTTAAAATAAAGGTGCCGGAAGTGAAGCTGGGATTACCCCTGTCTGAGGTTGAAGCTGCCCAGGCTGGGGATCTTACTGGCAGATGGCTCAGAGATTATGTAATGCTGTGAAGTTGGGAAACTGAACAGTTGACTGAGAGGAGGAGGGTTCTGCCTGCAACTCAATCATGAAATAATTTCATTTAATATCTCAGTTTTACTCTAAACTGAAGGACTCCTTATTATATAAAATCTAAATTTTGTATATTCTTTACACTTTAAGGATAACTGTAGTACTGTGTTGGTGGCCCTCTTTACCTGAAGCCAGAAATATAATTTTATTTTTTGATCTTTATGGATTGAGTCTAGATTCAGAAATACGGAGGCTTGGGAGAAGCATTCAAAAATGTGGAAATGCACACCATATGTAAAACTATGGGCAAGCATGGTGGCTCACGTCTGTAATCCCAGCATTTTGGAAGGCTGAGGCAGGTGGATGGCTTGATCTCAGGAGTTTGAGACTAGCCTGGGCAACATGGTGAAACCCCTTCTCTAAAAAAAAAATACAGAAATTAGCCAGGTGCGGCGGCCCACACCTGTAGTCCCAGCTACCTGGGAGGCCGAAGTGGGAGGATCACCTGAGCCCAGAAGGTGAAGCTGCATTGAGCCGCGGTCATGCCACTGTACTCAACCGTCGGCGACAGAGTGAGACTCTAACAAAATAAAAAGAAAAATACCACATATAGTCTGGGCACAGTGGATCATGCCTATAATCCCAGCACTTTGGGAGGCCAAGGTGGGAGGAAGGATTGCTTGAGCCCCGAAGTTCAAGACCAGTCTGGGCAACATAGGGAGATCCCATCTCTACAAAAAAATACAAAAATTAGGCAGGCGTGATTGTGCACACCTGTAGCCCTAGCTACTCAGGAGGTTCAGGTGGGAGGATTGCTTGAACCCAGGATGTCAAGGCCACAGTGAACCATGATGGCACCCCTGCACTCTAGCCTGGGTGACAGAGTGAAACCCTGTTTCCAAAAAATAAAAAGTTAATTAATTTTTAAAAATCCTTAT
Organism: Theropithecus gelada; assembly: GCF_003255815.1. Taxonomy (NCBI): domain Eukaryota; kingdom Metazoa; phylum Chordata; class Mammalia; order Primates; family Cercopithecidae; genus Theropithecus; species Theropithecus gelada. The sequence continues at coordinate 88,825,524 of NC_037681.1, forward strand.
ATAGATGCTCCTCACCGTATGGTGGGGTTATATCCAGATAAACCTGTTGTAAATTAAAGATCTCATAAGTCAGAAGTTCATTTGATATCATAGGATACTACTCTTTGAAAATTGAAGAGCATTCTGAATGCATATCACTTTGGCACAATTATAAAGTCAAAAAATCTTCAGTTAAGTCATGGACTGGCTGAGTAGCCCTGAAAGCTTTCATGAATTTAGAAATCCATGGCCTGCCGCGATGGCTCACATCTGTCATCCTAGCACTTTGGGAGGTCGAGGCGGGCGTATCACCTGAGGTGAGGAGTTCAAAACCAGCCTGGCCAACATGGTGAAATACAAAAAAACTAGCCTGGCGTGGTGGCACATGCCTGTAATCCCAGTTACTTGGGAGACTGAGGCAGGAGAATTGCTTGAACCTGGGAGGCATAGACTGCAGTGAGCCAAAATCACGCCACTGCATTCCAGCCTGGGCAACAGACTCCGTCTCGAGAAAAAAAAAAACAAAAAAGGCCAGTGTGGTGCCTCACATCTGTAATTTCAGCACTTTGGGAGGCTGAGGTGGGTGGATCACCTGAGGTCAGGAGTTCAAAACCAGCCTGGGCGACAGACTCTATCTCAAAAAAATAAATAAATAAATTTAGAAATCTAAAACTGTAACTGATTTGCCAATGAAATTATATAGTTAGTCTGTCATTAAGTTTATTACTGGTAAATTTATAAGTATATTTATAAGTGTTAACCTAAAATTTACTAGTTAAACCAACTTTTTAAAAGGTTATTGTGGCATAATTTACACACAATAAAATTCTCCTGTTTTGAGTATCCAGTTCAATGAGTTTTTGGCAAATGTTGTGTATTGTAGTCCCATGACACTCATACAGTTCTCTTACCCTGAAAGTTCCCTCGTGCATGTTTGTGGTCAATTGCCTGCCCCCACCCTGTTCCAGGACAACCACTCCTCTAATTTCTGTCACTCTTTATTTTACATTTTCTAGAAATTCATATAAATGGAAATATATGGTATGTAGGCTTTGGTGTGTGACTTCTCTTAATTAGCATGTTATTTTGAATTTCTCCATTTTGTTGGGTGTATCAGTAGTTCCTTTTTATTGGCAAGTACTATTTCATTGCACAGGTATACTGTTGACCCTTCAATATTGCAGGGATTAGGAATGCTGAACCCCCAACATGGTTGAAAATCCATGTATGACTTGACTCTCCCAAAATTTAACTACTCCTGCTTTTGGCTGGAAGCTATTCCAATAACAAATAGTTGATAAACATATATTTTGTATGTTTTACGTATTATATACTGTACTCTTTCATAAAGTAAGCTAGAGAAAAGAAAATGTTAAGAAAATTATAAGGAAGAGAAAATCTATTTACTATTCATTAAGTGGAAGTGGATTATCATAAAGGTCTTCATCCTTGTCTTCATGGTGAATAAGCTGAGGAGGAGGAAGAAGGGTTAATCTTGCTGTCTCATGGGTGGCGGAGGTGGAATACGTTGAAGGGGAGGCAGGAGAGGCAAGCGTACTCTGGAACTTTACAGAAATACATTGTAATTTCTGACTTTTTTGTGCTTTCCTTCTCTAAAAATGTTTCTGTAGGGTACCAGTCTTCCTCCACAGTTTGTTTAGTTTTAGTGCCCACATCATAAAAGGGTCTGTGTCATAAAAGATGTCAAAAGCATCTTGAATAATCAGAAACCTTCTGCCAAATTGCCTAATGTCACCTTGTTTTCTGACACTGCTGCTTCTACATCATCTTTCCTCATCACCCAACACTGCTTCAGAAGCACTCACCTCCATCAGGTCGTCTTCTGTTAATTCCTCTGGCATAGTGTCTGTTAGCTCTTAGTTTCTCCGAGATCTGTATCTTGAAACCCTTCACCCCTCATTTCTGGCCATATCCGCAGTCTCTTTCATGATTTCTTGTTTGGCTCTGTCGTAGATCCTGTACTGTTATGCAAAACCTCTGGACATGGTTTTCTCCAGCAGGAATTTATAGTTGCAAGCGTGAGGCTTTCACAGCTCTTTCCATAATAGTGACAGCGTCTTCAGTGGTTATAGTACTTCCAGACTATGATGTTCTTTCCATCGAGTTCTCTTCCATAGCATTGACACTGTTTTCCATAGAGCACTGTATGTGATGAACCTTAAAGATCTTTATGGCCGGGCGCGGTGGCTCAAGCCTGTAATCCCAGCACTTTGGGAGGCCGAGACGGGCGGATCACGAGGTCAGGAGATCGAGACCATCCTGGCTAATACGGTGAAACCCCGTCTCTACTAAAAATACAAAAAACTAGCCGGGCGAGGTGGCGGGCGCCTGTAGTCCCAGCTACTCGGGAGGCTGAGGCAGGAGAATGGCGTAAACCCGGGAAGCGGAGCTTGCAGTGAGCTCAGATCCGGCCACTGCATTCCAGCCTGGGTGACAGAGCGAGACTCCGTCTCAAAAAAAAAAAAAAANTTATAAACTAAAAGTTTTCTGACACCAAAAGCATGGGCATCACTTGTATTTCGTAGGAGAGCAGATCACAAATGGCAAATGGTGGTCCAGAGATCAAATTGTCCGATGTTCTAAAATGAGCCTGCCATATCACTTAGGGTACATGCCTTAACACAAAAAAATTTCAAAAAGGGGTCAAACCCTTGTTTAAAGATAAATGTAAGCTGGTGTGGAGGCACATGTGTGCAGTCCCAGCTACTCAGGAGGCTTGAAAGTAAAGCCCATCCTCTGACCTGTCTTCTCCTGACTCTGGCTTTTAATCCCATGACTCTTCCACCTGTTTCTTTCCCACAGTTCCTCTAGTCAATAAAAATTCAACTGGTGTCTGTTTTTCTTTAATCAGAGTCAAGCTCTCTGGAGAGGGCAATAATAAAGCATGGGAAGGGAGAAGAGCATGAAGGTTGGCTGTATGGTTACAACAAAAAGCAAACAAACAACAATTTACTTGAAAGTAAATTGGATTGGCCGGGCGCGGTGGCTCAAGCCTGTAATCCCAGCACTTTGGGAGGCCGAGGCGGGTGGATCACGAGGTCAGGAGATCGAGACCATCCTGGCTAACATGGTGAAACCCCGTCTCTACTAAAAATACAAAAAACTAGCCGGGCGTGGTGGCGGGCGCCTGTAGTCCCAGCTACTCGGAGGCTGAGGCAGGAGAATGGCGTGAACCTGGGGGAGGCGGAGCTTGCAGTGAGCCGAGATCGCGCCACTGCACTCCAGCCTGGGTGACACAGCGCGAGACTCCGTCTCAAAAAAAAAAAAAAAAAAAAAAAAAAGATCTTTATGACTACCTGTTCTGGAGGCTGAATTAGAGCGTGTTTAGGTGCAAGGAGACCACGTTGTTGCCTTTCAGTGTTGAACTCATGGGGTTCTGGGTGGCTGGGACATTGTTCAATAGCAAAAGAACTTTAAAAGGCATTCCTTACTGGCAAGATACTTCCTGACTTCAGGGACAAGGCATTGATGGAATCAATCCAGAAAAGAGCTCTCCTTGTGCAAGCCATCCAGACGACAGGCCTCTGGCGTTACCTTTTCCCTTCAAGGATCAGGGTTAGCAGCTTTATAGATAAGAGCAGTCCTGATCATAAACCTGACTGCATTTGCACAAAACAGTAAAGTTAGCCTAGCCCTTCCTGCCTTAAATCCTGGTGTTTGCTTCTCTTCTTTACTAATAATTGCCCTTTGTGATATTTTTTTCCAGAACAGGACATTTTTCATCTGCACAAAAAACCTGTTCAGGCAGATATTATTTCTCCTCAATGATTTTCTTAATGGCGTCTGGGAACTTGTCTGCTGCCCTTTGGTGAGCAGAAGCTGCTTCTCCTGTTATCCTGACATTTTTAAAGCCACCTCTTTCTAACATTATCAAACCATCCTTTGCTGGCATTAAGTTCTCCAGCTTTAGATCCTTCACTTTCCTTTTGCTGTAAGTTGTCATATAATGACTTAATTTTTTCTCCATCATATTAGAGTCTGTAGATATGTCTTTCTTAGAACAATCCTGCACCCACATAAAAGCTGCATTTCCAATTTGAGATTGTCAACAAAAGAATCACAAGATCTATAAATTTGGAGAGGAAACTTTATTTCTTATAAAGGGTTGCATTCTGCAGGGTGGCCATTCTGACAGGCTGGGAAGTATACCCTTCAGCAGAGACCAAAAGCAGGCACTTTGAAGGAGGAAAGAATGAGACAGGAATTTATGCTGAATGGGTTGGCCAGTATACTTATTTAACAGGTTATAGGAGGAGCTATGAATATAAGAGGGGTCCTAATGCTTGTATACTGAATAAATGTAACATACGACCCCTGGTTGCTTTGTGGGGGAGACTTAACATTTAAAATATGTGACAATTAGGTCCTGTACATTACAAGATGAAGTAGGGACAAGGAGGTGAAGACTGAATGCACTGCCTTTGGAAGCTGGTAGAACCAGTCCATGGTCAGTGATCTCTTACCAGGAGAATGTTACTGGGATCAGTCTCTTGTCCAATCAAAGCTGTAGTTACGGTTTGTGGAACAGAGTGTGGGAAGAGGGAAGCTGGGGTCAATCTGTATCTAACTATTGGTGAGCTGTAATTGTTTTAATATTGTTTATCATAAGGCCAGTGCTTGTTAAGCTGCTAGAGAAAAAAATATCCTGTGGCAGTTAGAATGTCATTTACTCTTTTTTTTTTCTTTTTTTTTCTTTTATTTATTTATTTATTTATTTATTTATTTATTATTATTATACTTTAAGTTCTAGGCTACATGTGCATAACGTGCAGGTTTGTTACATATGTATACTTGTGCCATGTTGGTGTGCTGCACCCATCAACTCGTCAGCACCCATCAACTCGTCATTTACATCAGGTATAACTCCCAATGCAATCCCTCCCCTCTCCCCCCTCCCCATGATAGGCCCCGGTGTGTGATGTTCCCCTTCCCGAGTCCAAGTGATCTCATTGTTCAGTTCCCACCTATGAGTGAGAACATGCGGTGTTTGGTTTTCTGTTCTTGTGATAGTTTGCTAAGAATGATGGTTTCCAGCTGCATCCATGTCCCTACAAAGGACACGAACTCATCCTTTTTTATGGCTGCATGGTATTCCATGGTGTATATGTGCCACATTTTCTTAATCCAGTCTGTCACTGATGGACATTTGGGTTGATTCCAAGTCTTTGCTATTGTGAATAGTGCCACAATAAACATACGTGTGCATGTGTCTTTATAGCAGCATGATTTATAATCCTTTGGGTATATCCCCAGTAATGGGATGGCTGGGTCATATGGTACATCTAGTTCTAGATCCTTGAGGAATCACCATACTGTTTTCCATAATGGTTGAACTAGTTTACAATCCCACCAACAGTGTAAAAGTGTTCCTATTTCTCCACATCCTCTCCAGCACCTGTTGTTTCCTGACTTTTTAATGATCGCCATTCTAACTGGTGTGAGATGGTATCTCATTGTGGTTTTGATTTGCATTTCTCTGATGGCCAGTGATGATGAGCATTTTTTCATGTGTCTGTTGGCTGTATGAATACCACAGATCTACAGCCATCTGATCTTTGACAAACCTGAGAGAAACAAGAAATGGGGAAAGGATTCCCTATTTAATAAATGGTGCTGGGAAAATTGGCTAGCCATAAGTAGAAAGCTGAAACTGGATCCTTTCCTTACTCCTTATACGAAAATTAATTCAAGATGGATTAGAGACTTAAATGTTAGACCTAAAACCATAAAAACCCTAGAGGAAAACCTAGGTAGTACCATTCAGGACATAGGCATGGGCAAAGACTTCATGTCTAAAACACCAAAAGCAACGGCAGCAAAAGCCAGAATTGACAAATGGGATCTCATTAAACTAAAGAGCTTCTGCACAGCAAAAGAAACTACCATCAGAGTGAACAGGCAACCTACAGAATGGGAGAAAATTTTTGCAATCTACTCATCTGACAAAGGGCTAATATCCAGAACCTACAAAGAACTCAAACAAATTTACAAGAAAAAAACAACCCCATCAAAAAGTGGGCAAAGGATATGAACAGACATTTCTCAAAAGAAGACAGTCATTTACTCTTTAAGTGTAGGGTGTGTGACAACCCTTGCCCGGGTGGTCTTAGGTCTTGTTTACAATTTGGTGTCTTATTGCCATAGTCTGTTCTGTCTTGCCTGGGGTCCTAGGGGAAGATAAAGGGGTTTTTGGCAAAACTGCAGGTGTTGTCACATCTGCTGTTGTAGCTGCAGTGACACCTCCATGAATTTTTTCTTTTTTTACAATGGGTCCTATGGTATAGTCATTTATCTTGAAGTGGCGGGCAGCTGCAGCTACAGGCCTCAGTCAACAGTACATGTGAAGCAATTCAGCTTTTCTTTTTTTTTTTTTTTTTTTTGAGATGGAATCTCCCTCTCTCGCCAAGGCTGGAGTGCAATGGTGCAATATCGGCTCACTGCAACCTCTGCCTCCTGGGTTCAATGGATTCTCCTGCCTCAGCCTCCCAAGTAGCTGCGACTATAGGCGTGTGCCATCATGCCTGGCTAAATTTTTTGTATTTTTAGTAGAGACGGGGTTTCGCTGTGTTAGCCAGGATGGTCTCAATCTCCTGACCTCATGATCCACCCGCCTCAGCCTCCCAAAGTGCTGGGATTACAGGCGTGAGCCATCGCACTTGGCCAGTTCAGCTTTTTCTTGAGGTGTCATGACTTTTCTGTGCTTCTTTGGAGCACTCCCAACGTCACGAGTGGCACTTTGTGTGGGGCCCATGTTGTGTAGGTCACATGGTCTCAAAGCTTGCAGTATGCACTAAGTTTAAAAATAGGCAAGAACCGTGAGAGATCACTTTCTACTGTGAGAGACAATTTATTGGAGAGTCAAAACTGCTCATGGGAGATGATCAGCATCACATGGCATTCTAAGTGGATACTTGCAACACCTGAGCTCACCACAAGAGCAGTAGGTGGAAGCTGTGAAATTGTCGTACAGTATGCACTACAGATAATTTTATGGAGTTATGATTTAATACTGCATCTTTGCATTTGTTTCCATTTCTGTTGACTACAAATGGCACCATATATGGCTTGTGTTTGTGTGTGTAAGTTTTGATTGATTTTAACTTTTTTTTATGGTAGTAAATAAGATAGACTAGTATCTACATATAATTTATGCATTCATGACATAGCTTTTTCTAATTTTTTTTTTTTTTACATTTCTACAATACTCAGCTCCTCTCTGGGTTTTTTTCAAGTCTCTAAAATATCTTCCAATATATGTGTTGAAAAAAGTTTGTGTGTAACGACCCGTGCAGTTCAAATCTATTATTCAAAAGTCAGCTGTACTATATTTTGTTTGTCCAGTCACAGTAGATGGACATTTGGGTTGTTTTCAGCTTGTGGTTGTTATGAATAATGGCACTACTGAATTACTTATGTCTTTTGTGTTTTCTTACAAACTAAATTACAGACTACTTGAAATTAAGAGATGTACTATCTCTTGCTTTTGCTATAGACAGGCTAGTTGGAAATCCACGTTTAAAAGTTTATATTAATTATAATAAAGCTGTAAGATGGGCTGTTATGTACCTATAAAAGGTATTTTTGATGAGTTGCTAATAACCTGATAAAATACAGTATAATGCGAGCCAGATAGAAAACTAAAAACAATTGGTTCCAGGTATATTTAATATAGCAGATGGGAAATGATGTTGCCTCTGTGTCTTGAAGCCTCCATTCCTTTCCAACTGTTGCCCCATTACTTTGGTTCTTTCTGCAGCAAAACTACTCCCACTTTATCTGTTCTTTTTGTCTTTATTTCCTCATCTGTCATGCTCTGTTTTAAATAATTTTAATCAAAGTTAAACATACACATAGTTTTAAAAAGCCAAAAATTGGCCGGGCGCCGTGGCTCACGCCTGTAATCCCAGCACTTTGGGAGGCCGAGGCAGGCGGATCACAAGGTCAGGAGGTTGAGACCATCCTGGCTAACACGGTGAAACCCCATCTCTACTAAAAGTACAAAGAATTAGGCAGGTGTGGTAGCGGGAGCCTGTAGTCCCAGCTGCTCGGGAGGCTGAGGCAGGAGGATGGCATGAACCTGGGAGGCAGAGCTTGCGGTGAGCTGAGATCGCTCCACTGCACTCCAGCCTGGGCGACAGAGTGAGACTCTGTCTCAAAAAAGAAAAAAAACAAAAATGTCTGCTGCCTACCTCCATTTCACCCTTTTCAGGGGAACCAATGTCAACTCTTTTAGCTTATCTTAAAAAAGTATTTACCTCTGTATTTCCAGATATTTTGTTCATACAGTTCATATACAGTTTTATTTTTCAGATTCACTATTGACATTCTACCATCAAAGATGAAGGTTTAGCTGTCTTTCACTCCCTTACTTCCACCACGTACACACAGCCTTTCTGACACTCCGATTTATTCTTCTTTGTCCTCCTGATGGTCCCCTTGTGGTTTTTGTTAGATTAATGTTCAGTATTACCTGAAAACAGAAATCAGTGCTCAGTGTACTTATAGCTGAGCCAGGTGAAGAACCAGGTGAAATACTGTGACTGCTTTATCTTTCTTTTGCAGCATTGTTTTCACTTGAGGAAGTAACTCTTTTGTGTCTATCTCCTTTCTTCTCTTTCATCCTACTAATTCAGTAAGAAGCTACACGTTGTATCTCCTCTTGATGTATTTGAATGCATCTAATATTTGAGAAATCTCTCCTGGAGAGGTCTATTCCCCAAACGCCCCCCTGCTCTCTGCCTGCATTCTGGCTGCACAGCCATCATCCTGGGTTCCCTGTCCCCTGCCTCTTGGAGTCTCTTTCCCGGAGTTCTGCTTCTTGATATTCCCGCTGCTGATTCAGGCAGCAGTTGACTTGGGTCTGCACAGTCAGTTCTGTCTCCTCCATCTGCTTTACACCTTTCTGGACTTTGCTACTGTTATCACTCTCTTCTTCCTTTTGGGCTTATATCTTTATTGTCATTTTAGTGGAGTTTGGGGAGGAGCATTTGTAAATGTTTGTTTTGTTCATCTGCAGGTGTCTGGAGAAAGAGCATTACAGAGGAAGGGGAAAGCACAAAGATCTTAAGTCGAGGGCACATCTGGCAGTGAGCAAGGAGGCTTGGCCAAGGACGAAAGGGAGAGAGTGGAGAGTGATAGATGAGGTCAAAAATAATAGGGCCTTGAGGTCCTCATAAGGACTTTGGCTTTTACTCTGAGTGAATAGAAAGTCATTGGATGATTGTGAGCAGAGGAAGGAGGTGGGATATGAGGGGGCGAGGGGCAGTGAAGGTGGGTAGGATCCATAGATGGGAGGTCCTGGGATGGGAGTGAAGGATTATTTGTGTTGATAGGAGCTGGAATGACAGAAAGTGGTGGAGGGAGAGTTGGATGTTTGAAATCGAAATTATAGGGGGTTGCAGTTTTTGGTAATGACTAAGTCCAGGGTGTGACCATGGATGTAAGAGGCTGGAGTAGGGTGGACAATACCCCGTGTTGGCATAAAGAGTGTATCAAGGACCTCAGAGGCTGGCATGTTGGGATTATCATCTTCGTGGGTATTGACATGATTGAGCATGGAGATGGGAATAGCAAGAGAAAGACAGCAAGCCAGGAGCTGATGTCTTCACAGGTGATCTGCAGGGGCAGCTGAGGACCCCAGCCAGGCAGGGTGGGGGGTGATGTGGCCTGAGAGCGGATCCAAAGCCAAAGGGTTTTCAGGGAGGTAGGAGGGAGAGCATGTGGTCTGGATGTGGCATGAAGGCACCTGCTCCTCCCCAGGCCCCAGAGGTACCTGGTTTGTGGAGGAAAAACGCAACCATTTGAGATCTGGCCTTAGTTAAAGCCAGAAGGTGAAGGGAATATTAACAGGGGTTGAAGATACAGAAGCTTTAGCTGATAACTGTTGTACAGGGCACAGTGAAAACAGTTTGGAAGATGGACTCAAAAAGGCAAATTTGTCATTCGGTAAAGAATGCCCATTAAAAGGGTCTAAATGATCCTCAGAGCCCTGAAGAAATTTAGATAATCTTTAGAAAACTTTGCAGTTGAAAACCAATTATGTTGACATTGAGTACAGTGTTGCATTTATGGGTTTTCAGTAACCAGCTCAGCCAGTGTGTCGTCTTGGGCAGGCTTTTTGATTTCTTATAAACTTCCTTCCTCATCTGTAAAACAGGAAGGTCATGTGAGGATTAAATGAGGGCATGTATACAAAGCCCTGGCACATAAAGCATTCATGGGATGGGAGTCATCATTAACGAATAATCTTCACAAACTTTACTTTTTCAAAAAATTCTGTCTTTTCTAATAATTTTTTATTGGTATACAATTTATATATCATAAAATTCACCCTTTTAAAAAGTGGTTTTTAGTATATTTGTGGAGTTGTGTAGCCATAACCACTGCCCTCGTTAAAGAATCTGACTCAAATATGATTTTCCAGCATTTTTGGAGTACAGGACTTAGGTAAGGAAGTGCTTTTTTGTTTACAATGTCTTTTTTTTTTTTTTTTTTTTTTTTTTTAGAGAGGGTTTTGGTCACTCAGGTTGGCATGCTGGCACTCTACAGGCACGTGCTACTACACCCAGCTGTTGAATTTTTTTGTAGAGATGGGGGTCTCATTATGCTGTCCAGGCTTGTCTCAAACTCCTGGCCACAAACCATCTACCTGCCTTGGCCTCCCAAAGTGCTGGGATTACAGGTGTGAGTCATTGCATCCCAGCCACTAATTTGTCTCATTTTATTTCTTTCAGGAAAGTTCACATCCTTGGCTCCTTCCAAAACATCAAGATGGCAAGAACTGCCATTTGCAACCTAATCTTGGGTAATAGCAGTTTCTTTCTTTGGTGTTTTCTCTGGGAGGGATAAGGAGTTAATTGCGGAAGTCAAAACTACATTTGCAAAGCAATTTGGGGTAATATTAAAGATAGCAAGTAGAAACCCTTGGGAGTTGGCAAAGGTGGGCCTAGAGAAGGAAGTAGAATTTTTTTTTTTTTTTTTGAGCCTGAGTCTCACTGTGTTGCCTAGGTTGGAGTGCAGTGGCATGATCTTGGCTCACTGCAACCTCTGCCTCCCAAGTTCAAGCGATTCTCCTGCCTCAGACTCCTGAGTAGCTGAGACTAAAGGTGCATGCCACCACGCCCGGCTAATTCTTGTATTTTTAGTAGAGACGGGGTTTCACCATATTGGCCAGGCTGGTGTGGGACTCCTGACCTTGTGATCCACCCACCTCAGCCTCCCAGAGTGCTGGGATTACAGGTGTGAGCCACTGCACCCAGCCAGAAGTAGAAATATTTTTGCTTAGATTCCATTTGTCTGCAAGAGAAGAGAAAGTGTTTATTGGGTAATATTGCTTAAATCTTTGCTGCCTTCCTGATAAGGTGCAGAGAAAAACCATTCCAGAATAGCAGGGAACATCACATTTTAGGTTCAACCAAGGAGGAGCTGCTGAACAGCTTCAGTTAATTTAATTGATCCACTTAACCCATTTTCTTGATCCTGCAGCACAGTCAGTTACCTTCTGATAAGAGTTACAGGATCTTAGCGGCTTGCTCAGAAAATTGGGATTCTCTGGTTCCCAGGCCTCAGTGATTGGCTTCTTTTTGAAATATTTTAACAACACAGTGCCTTTCGCTCTTAGAAGTTTAAAATATTTTTTGGAGAATATTTGGGTATTATTTCCTGTAAGGTTTTTTTTTTTTTTTTTTTGGTAATTTCAAGAAAATGTCTCTGTTCTTTCTAGGGTTCTAGACCCTTTTTCTTGTTACAGTCTGCCCTCTGTATCTGCAAGGTCCACATCTGTGGATTGAACCAATGGCAGATCAGATACTCAGAAAAATACATATAAAAATCACGGCAAATTAAAAATAATACAAATTTTAAAACACAATACAGTATTAACTATTTACATAGCATTTACATTGTATTAGGTATTATAAATAATCTAGAGATGATTCAAAGTATATGGGAGGATGTGTGTAGTTAATGTGCATATTTTTTATATAAGAGACTTGAGCATTCAAGGCTTATGGTGTCTGTGGAAGTTCTGAAACCAGTCTTCCTTAGACACTGAGGGGTGACTGTAGGCTCTATAAGTGTGAGTCTATTTGTGTAAATACTTTTTTCCCCCTTTGCAGGAAATCCTCCTTCCAAGGTTTATGGCAATATTCGAGCTGTGGCTAGCAGATCAGCAGATCGATTCTGATTTCAAGTCAGAGACTTTTTATCTTGCCTTTGGACTCTGGAGAAAAATACTTTACGAGGGGTCGGTCACAAGAAACCATCTGAAGAATTTCAGTCATTTGAAGCCTCTGTCCCTTCTTCCATTCTCAGCCAGAAGCATAAACAGAAAAGAAAGATTTAAGAGTATTCACACTCAACAGGTTTTAGAATAATTTAAATATCAAAAATTGATTCTATTATACTTACACATTAGGTATAATTTATCATTTATCTGAAATTACATGTAGCAGATTACATAGTCTGTAATCCTCAGAGGGAAACTTCTTTAAACAAGAAGTTAAAACAGCTCTATATGAATAAGTTTAAACAGCTCTGTATGAATTTATACTTTTATATTTATAAATTTATAACTTCATAAAAATTTATAAACATTTCTTCTTTATAATTGTAATTTAATAGATTATCTCAGAAAAACCTCTCTGAATGATAACCCTTCCTTACTACTGGGTGATGTGTAAATATTTGTTGGGGGACAGGGTCTCACTTTGTCACCCAGGCTGGAGTTCAGTGGTACGATCTCAGCTTACTGCAGCCTCTACTTCCTGGGTTCAAGTGATCCTCCTGCCTCAGCCTCCCTAGTAGGTGGGACTACAGGTGTCCACCACCATGCTTGGCTAATATTTTGTATTTTTTGTAGAGATGGGGTTTCACCATGTTGACCAGGCTGGTCTCGAACTCCTGACCTCAAATGATCCATCCACCTCGGCCTCCCAAAGTGCTGGGATTACAGGCATAAGCCACTGTGCCTGGCCTTGATGTGTGAATATTTGAGAGGTCATAAGCAGTGGTTTTGGCTATACTGTACTACACCGTATACATCAGTAAGAGCTCATCTTGGAACCTGTTTTGCAGTTTTAAAAATTAAAGACCTACATCACAGGGTTGATGTGAAGAAAGTTTTATTTTTCAAATGAGTATTTAATGAAAGTATACATAACCAGTGTTGGGTATACAGATGCTTCTCAACTTACGATGGGTTTATGTCCAGATAAGCCCATTGTGAGTTGAAAATACCAAACGTCGAACATCACAGCTTAGCCTACCTTAAAAGTGCTCCGAACACTACATTAGCCTTGGGCAAAATTACACTTGGGCAAAATCGTCTAATACAGAGCCTATTTTATAATAAAGTATGTTGAATGTCTCACATAATTTTTGAAGATTACATTGAAAGTGAAAAACAGAATGGTTGGGTACTTGAAGTACAGCTTCTACTGAATGAATAATTCTAAAGTTGAAAAATAGAACCATCATAAAGTCTGTTTCCTCTAGTTAAGGTGAGATGTTTTTTCCCACCCAAAAAACTATACTCTCTAAATTCAGATTAGCTCATTTCTGCGTGTTTAAATAGTATGATTATACATTATAAACTGGAAGGAACTTTATTAAATGTGACTTTGATACTTCTTTTGTGTATCTCTAAAATCCTTGATGAAAACATGTAAACTTCAGTGATGGGAGTATTAGAAAGTTCATGTAGGAACTAAAAGAAAAATTGTTACGCTTATTTCCTTTGTATCAGTTACATATGCCACTGTTCTAAGCTAGTTTGTACAGTACGTGGGATTGGATATACTTAAATGTTTTTAAAAATGTCATTCATTCATTAATGCTTTTTTTTGCAAAATACTCAACTGGGAATCCAACTGGAAATTGCAGAGTATGTCCCACCTCAAATTATTTTTTTATCCTCTGGCAATAGCAGCATGGAGCAAGGATGTGTACAATGGTATCAGATCCTTTTACTCATACCTTTTTGAAAAAGAGATTTGGGACTTTTTAAATTCTGGAGTCTGTACAGGTTTCCAGAGGTACTTTCCTGGGGAATGGGTCCATGCCTGTAATCAGGTTTTCCAAGCACTTGGACTGAATTGAACCATTGCTAGGTGACCATAAATGTTTTGAATCGACTTTGAAGGAACGGAGCAGGCAGGAAGTTAAAAGCATCATTTCAACTGGGAAAATATGGGTTATCTGTATTAAAGGGAAATAATATTTTGGTATTATCCAAATTACTTCCTTTTGAAGATTTCCTATGTAATTACAACTGTCAGTAATACAAGAGAGCAAATATATTTCCCTAGCAGCTGCTAAAATTTGGAATGCTGAACTTCGGTTTAAGGACTGCTTTGGACCCCCCTACTTAGTTAAGTGTTCGTATCTCCTGTTCCCCAAAAGTAGTACTACTACTACTTGGGGCTTTTGAAAAGGGAGAGAAAATGTTAGGGGGAACCCAACTAATAATTCTTGGGATGGGAAAGTATGAAGACGGAATAGAGGTAATAAATTTGACCATCATACTGGCTTCCAGGTTCTTAACCTGGATCAAATAATTTCATTAAACCCTTCTCTAAGGCCAAGACACTAAATCTCATACTTCCAACCTTACCTGTTTCTATGGCACTTGTCCCTCTATGTTGTAATTATTGTGTCTGCCTGCCACCCTAAGGCTACTTACGATTTTGGATACTCAGTATCTGGTACGATTTCCTGACATACACTTTACATATGTATTCATTGATACATTGCCTGGGGGATGGGCCTGAGAGAATAGCATTTTCTTAGGTATTCGTGGCTGACAAGGGAGACCCATGGGGTTTCCTCCCAGTCACTTGCTCCAGAAGATTTGGGCTCCAACTCTCATGCCACCTAGAACTAGGATGGTATGTATGAAAGCTCATGCTCCTTGGATATTCATCTTGTCTACTTTTAAGACTGTTAGAAGTAGGTTAAAAAAAGGGCTGGGTGCGGTGGCTTAAGCCTGTAATCCCAACACTGGGAGGCCAACGTGGGAGGACTGCTTGAGCCCAGTTTGAGACCAGCCTGGCAACATGACAACACCCTGTCTTAACAAAACAAAACAAAAACAGCCAGGCACTGGCATGCATCTGTGGTTCCAGCTACTCTGGAGGCTGAAGTGGGCGACTGCTTGACCTCAGAAGACTGAGACTGCAGTAAGCCTTAATCATGCCACTGCACTCCAGCCCAGATGAACAACAAAAGATCCTGTCTCAAAAACAAAAACAAAAACAAAAAACAAAAGGGAGCGGGGCGGGGGGCTTGGGGCTTAAATTCATCTACTTGCTTAGACTTAACCTTTATTCCTGGGATGTTTTAACAAGTCACATAACCCATTGTTAACTAGTGCACATCTGGCGATACAGGTATTCTGGATATAAAATATCCCCAACTTCTCTGGGCCAGGGATGTCATTTGCGGGAGCATCTCAAGTGCCTATTACAGTGATGGACATGTAGGGGCTGTAAATAAATGAAATAATGACTAAATGAAAGCAGTTACCAAATAAATGAAGTCTCAAGAAATACCAATTTTACCTTTTACACAGTGACAAAACACTGAATAGCACTTATTATAAAATCACAACCTGCATAAACAGTATCACATTAATTTATTATTTATTGGGTAAACACTAAGAGCTAGGTAATGCTCCAGACAACTGGGCTGGGGCTATCAGTGAACAAGAGACAAATCACTACCCTTGTGGAGCTTTCATTCATTTTATTCAGTAGGCAGGGAATACAAAATACGTAAGTAAACTGTGTCAGAAAAGGGTAAATGCCACTGAAGGAGGAAAAACATAGAGGAAAGGAGAGCTAGGTATATCTGTATTTTTAAATAGGGTAGCCAGGACAATTCCTTTTGAGCTAGGCTATAACTGAACAAACACCTGAAGGCATTAGCTATGAGATGGGGAGGGGAAAGGGGCAGAAAGGGACAGATAGCGCAAGGCCCTACAAGACGCAAACCCAAGACTCCAGGTACCACAGGAGGCTAACATGGCTGGAGCAGAGAGAAGGGTAGTAAGGGAAGTCATGGGGGGATGGGAGAGTACTACAGGAATTTGTAGGTTTTTATAGAGATTAAATGTCACTTTACCAGACTGTTTCTAATAATTTAAAAGACTGGGAAGAAAAAAAATTCTCATAGCTATGGAAAGCCATTAAAGACCACTGAATACATTCAAGCAAGTTTCAAATATTTTATTTTCTTATTCATACAGTATGAAGTTTTCTAAAGATCCCACAACATGACGTATCATGCAGAAGAAAAACTAAACATTCAACATAAACCACCCCCTCCCCTCCCCACCCCCACACACAAACTAAAAAAAAAAAGAAAAAAAAGAAAAAAAAAAGAAAAAACCCTCATTCCCCGGTAAGGAAATAATGTTTGCACTATTTTTCTGTAACGCCAGCCAAGATATGCACAAGCAAGAGAAATAGAAAGCATTTGCTAAAATATTTGTAACAAATACTTATGTACAAAAAATTCACAAAAGACTAGTTCCCCCCTGAAGCAGAGCACATGGCAGTTGACACTGGAACAGTTCAAACCACTGGCTGGGATTATAAGCCATGCCACTGATCCAGAGGAAGAAAGTTACATGTAGTGGAGATTTTCAGTTTGAACATTAACATTTCCAAAGTTTGGCAACATTATCTTTCAAAATTATGCAAATTATGTAAACAAGAGGTACATTTTAAATTGATCTACATGCAAAACTCCATGTCATGCAAGGACACCAAGCACCGGGATTTTTCTCTCACAGACAGAGCCCATGATGTGCAGCACTCAGTTGAAGGAACAGCGATGACAGGCAGGTGTGCTCAATTTCAGATTCATTCACCTTGATTCAACCTGCCCTTTTCTACTGATTTTAAAACCAGTTTTTATAGAAAAACTATAAAGGGAAAGACTACTGTCATACAAAGCTAACCAAAATGTTTTTCTTCCAGCCAATAGTACCTTTGCAGAAATGGGAAGGGATAAGATCAAATGGTAGAACATGATACACTACTTTTATATCACACAAATTTATTATCATCCATTACCAATTATATAAGCAAATCAAGGGAAAAAAAACATTATGCATGCTCTATCCCTCGTGGTAAAGAAATTTAAGACGTATAAATTTGGATAAAATTTTGCTCTTCTGTGGCATATATGTTAGCAAGATTTCTCACACTTAAACCACAAATATATGTGGGTGTTTAGATACATACATGCATATTAAATATCACCAGTTTTTTAGATTAGCTGCAAGTCTTTTGAAACACAGAAGGGAAATTCATGATTCAAACACAAGTTTAATGACAAATTATTTACCCATGTAATCAAACAAATGGATATCCTAAGTAGTTACATGATCACTTCAGGTATTCTTCAGTAAGTGATACATACAATATTAGTCATGATTGCCTCAGACAGCTTCTGGCCTTTATGTATAAAATCACAACTAGCACTTACATTACTGAGGGACATTTAATAAATGCAATGGCTCCTAGTTACAAAGTAACAATGAAGCAGCCGTAAGCACTGTGCAGTTACTATATGAACACAAGACCTAGCTCTTGGCAGTAGCAATGAACTAGACTTTCTCCTCAAGCAGAGGTGTATTAAAAGCTGCTCAGCAATGAGTAGTAGTCCCTGGAAATATATTCGTAAGTATAAATAAAGTTACAGACTCCTTTGTTACAAAAATGTAATTAAGGTAAATAATAGGACGTTAACAAATGCTTTGTCAATCTCTCAGAGGAGAAAGCACAGGAAAAGGAAAATAGCTGGCCTAACACCCGGCTCAAATTGTACAGTCTTCTATCTATATATAAAACTGTGTGAAATAAAAGTAAGGATGTTTTATGTTCTGCTTGGCACTTTTGTACTCTATTGTTTTGTTTCTGAATCAAGTATATTAAATTAAAGCCAACCTACTACATATATAGAAAGCTACATATATCTATATATAAATATTTACATATGTATATATAGATACTTTCTTGTTATAAAAGATGAAGAAAAATAAATTAAAAAGCCAACCCCTTCCCTTTCTCCACCACATTGATATGCTCTTTTCATGCTGCTGTCCTTCAGACTTTAAAGTGCTACACTGAGTTATTGAGAGAATTACAGTTCAATAACACTTAGTTGGCTTCATGAGGCTCATGTTGGAAAATGTGGCTTCACAGAGAAAAATACTTCCATTTAAATACACAGAGAGCATTGCTGGACGTCTTGAGCAGATCTTCAGAGATGGAGAAGAAAGCAAAAGTGTTGGGTGGTACTCTCTGATAAGAGTCACACATCTACCACCATCTTTTTGTGGATATCTAGGCCACCTACAACCTGCAACAGACAGGAACAAATCAAACTTCAGTGTCTGAGAAACTCCTCATTCATGGTCTGCTTCATCAAATTACAATTTTAAAAAATATTACTAGGGGGCTGGGCGCGGTGGCTCACACCTGTAATCCCAGCACTTTGGAAGGCCAAGGCAGGTGGATCACAAGGTCAGGAGATCGAGACCATCCTGGCTAACACGATGAAACCTCGTCTCTACTAAAAAAATACAAAAAATTAGCTGGGCGTGGTGGCGCATGCCTGTAATCCCAGCTACTGGGAAGGCTGATGCAGGAGAACCGCTTGAACCCGGGAGGTGGAGGCTGCAGTGAGCTGATATCGCGCCACTGCACTCCAGACTGGGCAACAGAGCAAGACTACATCTCAAATAAATAAATAAATAAAAATTACTTTAGCTATATTCAGGTGGTGAATTTAAAGACACACAAAAAAACAAAACAACAAAACTTGAGTGACCTCCAGTTAGAATTTTCATGGTTTCTTTCTCCTAGGATAACAGGCATTATTTTTTGGGTATTCTTGTACAAGGGCCAGATAGTAAATATTTTAAGTTTTGTAGGCTACATGTAGTTTCTTTCACATTTTCTTTTTTTTTCCAAAACAACACTTAAGGTAAAAAGTATTCTTAGTTCAAAATCAGACATAAACAGGCCATGCACAGGATCTGGTTTGCTCTGCAGTTTGCTGGCCCCTACTTCAGTAGTTTAATACTACACGATAACCAGACACTATGACAAAAACTGTCCTCACAATCAAATATGCGCGTCACTGTCAGTCTGTTCTAGAAAATTTTAAAAGTACCAAGTAAATAAACATTTCTGCATATTATTTTTCTGTAGAGTCAAATACATGTAGTTATACACATCTCAGTGAATACTGACACGGTAATGTGAAAGTGTAGTATCTGTATCATTTGGGGGGAATGTTTTATTACATTTAATCTACATAAACAGAATGCATAGGTCATAAATGTCCAGTTTGATGAATTTTCACAAAGTGAACACCCAATAACCAGCACCCAGATCTTCTAGTCACCAGACATCTCCCCTCCCCCTCCTCCCACCCAACACGGACACACACACACACACCAGTAGCTACTATTTTCTGTTTCTGTACATTTCATAAATTGAATCTCTTTCATGTCTGGCTTCTCTCAACTTTATGATTGTGAAATTAATCCATATTGTTATGTATACTTGTATCTGTATTATTTTTAAATTCAAACTACAAAATAGCCCCTTTATATAATTGAAAAGCAAAGCACAAAGTGCCAACTAATTCTACAACTCCTGCTGTGGAAAAAAAAGCAGTTTGTCACCCTGGCCTCATTCTCTATTTGCTTTTATGCAGTGGCAATAAAGTTTTCAGCTGACTTTCACTATTTACCTCTAGGTCTCTATGATTTTTAGCTTTCACACACATTTCTTCCCTCTATCTCCCCCTCTACACACTTCACAAACTCTGTACCATTCCAATGGCTTTATCGTTATTTTCATTAGAAATTCAGCATTTTTCAGCCGGGTATGGTGGCTCACGCCTGTAATCCCAGCATTTTGGGAGGCTGAGGTGGGCAGATTACTTGAGGTCAGGAGTTCAAAACAGGCCTGACCAACATGGTGAAACCAGGTCTCTAATACATTAAAAAAAAAAAAAAAAATTAGCCGGCATGCCTCCAGCCTGGGCAACAAACTGAGGCAACACTCCTTCCCCCGACCTCACCCCCCAAAAAAACCTAGCATTTTTCATTGTTATAACTATAGAATACAAATAAACAGAACTATTTATTATGATTAGTTTTTCTTTCCTGCACATTTGTTTGGTACACAGTTAATTCCTTTGCTGGGTGTTCTATGTTAATTATAATTCAACCCCTAACTTTTGTTCTAAATACATTCAACTAAAAATATTATGTAATTCTATCAATTTTATTGTCTTGAAAGCACTCTTTGAGCCTTCCAACCTGCTGCACTCTAGACTTTTTGTCTTCAGGCCTGTCATCTCTGGCGCTCTTCATCATATCGGGGATCCTCCCTCTCATGCTGGACCCTCAGATTCCTGGATCCTACACTCTCTACTTTTTTGATTTATGACCTTATTGCAGTGGGAGCACACATCCTCCAGTAGTTTCCAAAATGCGAAGGCCTTACATACCTAAAAGTGTCTTTCTACTACCATTTGAGTTTATAGAGAATTTTAAGTTGGAAATAACTGTCCCTCAGAATTGCAAAGGCAAAATGCTCCATGTTCTTGTGGGTTTCCAATACTGCTACTAAGAAATCTGGTGCCATTATGACTCCTGGTTGTTTATACAAAACCCCACTCCCACCACTCCACCCTACCACCCCAGCTCTCTGGAAATCTGCAGAACCAGTTATTTGCTCCCACTGTCTCAAAACTTCATGACAGTGTGCCCAGGTCCAGATGTTTACAGACTATGCTGGATGCTCCATAAGCCCTCTCAGAAAACACATTATTTTTGGCTTTGGAGTATTTCCTTGATTCATTTTTGATTATTTGTTTCCTTCCATTTTCCTTCTGGAATCCTAGCATTTGGGTGTTACGACTCCGAAAATAGGTATCTAAAATTGCATTCCCAAAAGCTCTTTTATGTATTATCCAACTTTTGTTTCAAAATTCAATATACAATATCCCCGAGGATAATGACAGGTTTCGGGTTTGCTTTTAAAGTTTTTACTGGTCTTGGCTAATCTGTTTGTTTTGAACTTATTTTTTTGGACCTGGTTTCATCTTTATATTCCATACATAGAGGTTTCCTTCAGTGTTTGGTGAGATCCTTGGCTTTGCTTCTGTAGAAAGGGCACTGGAACTTTGGGTGAATGATGGGGTTGTTGAGTGACAGCTATACTTTGAGTGATCTGGTAGCACCATTTCTTTGGGGAGATAAGATTTCCTAAACAGGGCTTTTTCCCATCTCTTGCCTAGACAGTGTAAGTCCAGCTGCCAGGGAGTCAGGAAGTCAGGTACAGGGCACAGATGTCAATATGCAAATATGTTTACTGTCACTTAGTTCCCCAACACATATACCCCATCTCTGCCTCATGCTTGCCAGTCTAGAGACTCTCCCCAGTCTCCTGCTAGGGTGCAGGAGAGAGAGCTGTCCAGGTGAACAGAGTAGGGAAGGCGATCTTGTGTGTTCCAATTCCTTCTTAAAACAGACTTTAGGCCGGGCGCGGTGGCTCAAGCCTGTAATCCCAGCACTTTGGGAGGCCGAGACGGGCGGATCACGAGGTCAGGAGATCGAGACCATCCTGGCTAACACGGTGAAACCCCATCTCTACTAAAAATTACAAAAAAAACTAGCCGGGCGAGGTGGCGGGTGCCTGTAGTCCCAGCTACTCGGGAGGCTGAGGCAGGAGAATGGCATGAACCCGGGAGGCGGAGCTTGCAGTGAGCTGAGATCCGGCCACTGCACTCCAGCCTGGGTGACAGAGCAAGACTCCGTCTCAAAAAAAAAAAAAAACAGACTTTAACCAATCTTTGATTTTAGTCTCACTTTCATCCTCACTTCCAGTAGCTTGTGACATCAATTTCTGAGCCTTGCATGGATTCTCCATTATAACCCAGTTTGGTTCTCAGATTTCCAAGCTGATAAAGCTTAGAATCATTCTGCTAGGTTAGTTAACCATTCAACTTTCTAAATGTTCTGAATTACCACATTTAGATGCTGTTTCTTCTCTGCTCTTCATTTTTGTCCTTGTGAGTTCATAAACCTTTAATTCATTGCATTTGATTGGAGTTTGGGGAGGAGGTAAAAATAAATTATACATGGGTTCAATTCACCAACTTTAAGCCTGTCACTAATCATTTGTAAGAATTATTTGTATATATTAAGTACTCTGAAAATTTTGAAGAACATATATAGTATGCAATCTTTTAAAATAACTTCCAATCTTTCACTGTTATAGCTTGAGAAGTCAACATAAAAAGAACTCAATGAAGTCAAAATTACAAGTGCTTGATCAATGTTTATAAAAGTTGGTTTTAAGCACACGAAGAACATTTTTCTCCACTCCTAAATTATGCCCCTTAAAAATACAAGCAAAAGGCAATTGATTACAAATACTGGTGGCCAGACACAGTGGCTCGTGCTTGTAATCCCAATGCTTTGGAAGGCTGAAATGGGACGATTGCTTGAAGCGAGGAGCTGGAGACCAGCCAGGGCAACATAGCAAGACCCCTGTCTACAAAAACTTAAAAATAGGCCGGGCACAGTGACTCACGCCTATAATCCCAGCACTTTGGGAGGCCAAGGCGGGCAGATCACAGGGTCAGGAGATCGAGACCATCCTGGCCAACATGGCGAAACTCCATCTCTACTAAAAATATAGAAATTAGCTGGTCATGGTGGCATGTGCCTGTAATCCCAGCTACTCAGGAGGCTGAGGCAGGAGAATCACTTGAATCAGGGAGTCAGAGGTTGCAGCAAGCCAAGATTGCGCCATTTCATTCCAGCCTGGTGATAGAGCGAGACTCCGTCTCAAAAAAAAAAAAAAAAAAAAAAAAAAAAACAAAAAAAAACATGAAAACTTAAAACTCAAAACTTAGCTTATGTCTTCAATATAGATAATAGCTTAATTTCCTTCCACTGATAAGTGATATATGTATTATATTTTATATATGCAAGTAATCTTCATTTATATGATTATATAAATACCATTTATTTATATAAATATAAATACCTCTTCCAATACCACCGAAGCCAAGAATTTTCCATTTATTATATTCCCCTAAGGCTTAGAATTTCTCCTTTCCTTCTTTTGAAAACTGGCTGCTCTTTATGATGGTACTACCAGCCTGGTCTCATGTCACACTCAACCATATGCCAGTCCACAGGAGTCCTTCAGTGATCCTTGGCAATGGTGAAAGAGGTGAAACAGAAGGAGAGAAAAGGTTTGCGGTAGCGCCCCCTGGGAGTAGTTCAGTGTCTTAAAAGTCTCAAACCCATCTAACTCTTCCAAAAAGATGCAGTCTATTCTTTACAGTGCCACCCCACTTTTTGAAAACAAAATAAAAAGATGGTTTTTGCTTAAGGATAATATGAACTTCTACTTAAAGGTCAAAGTAGCTACACTTCAGCTCTTGCATAACACACAACTATCAAACTCACTTGTTTTTCCTTGTGTGATTCACATTTAAAAATAAAAAGGAGAAAGAAAACCTTTCTATGGAAGCATCCAATCATTACTGACAGAAAAATTTCAAACCTTTGTTATCTTTGCCTCTACTCTGGATGCTCTAGTTTTCTCTAGTATCTCTAGCTTGCAGTTTAAAATCCTTGTAACACATCAAAAAGCCTACTATCTATACTTTTAAGGCATAAGTACAGAAGAGAAGCTAAGTGGTTGTGGTTGTGCTTCTGTTCAGAAGCAATGAGTGATTAAATGAACCTTAAGAGTATAATCTAGTTGTAATTTGAGAGGCTATCAACAGTAAAAAAGTGGTATCCTTGTGGCATTTGATCAGAGGATCACTGAGAATGTTAATTCTTGAGAATAATAATTGTTGATTTTGTTAATTAGTAATTACAACGAAGATACATTTCAAAACTGAATATGGGCAATTAGGAAAAATCAAATATATGTTTTTAGGACAAAATACGGAAATTCTCTATTAAGTGGTTTTTAAAATATGCTGCTGAAACATAACAGAAGAACCAGCTCTTTTGTACTTACAGCACAGAATTCTTCAAAGGATATTCTTCCATCTCCATCCTTATCTGCATTTATTATGGTTTTGTCTACAATTTGCTGTAACTGTGTATCTTTCAGATTGTTCCCCACCATCATCTTCAATACCTGGAAGAGTTCCCCATTGGAAATATAGCCATCTTTATCCATGTCATAGATACGGAAAGCAACTAAAAAAAGGGAAGGAAAATCAATTCCAATTACAAAGCAATCACAAGCAAACGCTTTCAATAAGAAAGAAAATAGTAAACTGACAAACATCAAAATTGACTATGAGGATGTCTCCTTCCTTAAAATAGAGTTGTCCTTAGGCACAGTTTAACATAGTTGGTTAAAAGTATGGGCTTTTGAGGCTGCCTGAGCAGATTTAGTGGAGCTTAGAGTAAGTTAACTATCCCTGCTAAGCTTCAGTTTCTGCACAGAAAAAACACTAGAGATAATAACAACTCCAACAACCTCTCTTGTTCTTTAGAACATTTCTTCCCACTGTCACTAAAAAAAAATCTCTTCTCTAAATTACAAATGTAGTTTACATGGTTGTTTTCAGTAGAAAGAAACTGTTTTGCTTCTATCCAACTAAAAGCAACAATGACACATTATTCAAATATAGTAGTGGCAAATGTCTTAAAAGGATTTTCACCAGAATGTAAAATTTCAGTTATGTCTAAGGATCTGGAATAAAAGACATCTTTTTCATTATTTTAAAAACCATTCTATAATACGGTATGAAATGATGGTAGTATAAGAGAATGAAGTCAGTGAAGAAAAATACTTACACCTCAACTTCTGCTCCTTATCTCCTTTGACACTGAACTGAGAGACGCCCTCAATGAATTCTGAAGAAGAGTTAAAAATGTTCACAAATCAGAACTTCCAATTTTTTTACACAAAAAAACATATTTACCTTACATTCCCATAAAAGGATATTTCCTTGCTGCAAAACAAAAGTACTACTAGCAACATTTAAAAATAAAATTGTCAAATTTGAAACCTCAACAAACAAAGTCTCTCTGTATTTTTTAATTTGAACTTGGAGTTCTCTAAGGTCAATCAATTTGAACAAACATTTGTTAAGTGCAAAATAAAAGGACACTCAAAACATATTCTTTAAGTTAACTCTTTCCTCTTAGAATATGACTGTGACAAGGGGCTTTAAAAAAAAAAACCACTATAAATTGTTCTGACACTACAAAAATAACTTTAAATTTCTACTTCAAAACTGTGAACCAATATGCTGTTAGAAGTTTCACGACAAATCATTTTTCTTCACCACCTGATAAGCACTAAATCATAATCAGTTTTATATCCCTCCACTTATAATTCTGTTCTCCAAACTAAAATAACAAAATCTACTGACAAATCTCTAGTGAAATGTTTATTTACTTGTTTAAAAAAAAAACTGGGCGTGGTGGCTCATGCCTGTAATCCCAGCATTTTGGGAGGTTGAGGCACGTGGATCACTTGAGGTCAGGAGTTCGAGACCACAGCCTGGCCAACATAGTGAAATCTCGTCTTTACTAAAAATACAAAAACTAGCCAGGTGTGGTGGTGCACACCTGTAATCCCAGCTACTCAGGAGGCTGAGACAGGAAAATCGCTTGAACCCAGGAGGCAGAAGTTGCAGTGAGCTGAGATGACACCACCACGTTCCAGCCTGGGCAAAACAGCGAGACTCCATCTCAAAAAAATAAATAAATAAAAGGAATTGCAGTTTCTAATGTTGTATATAAGAATATACAGTATTGTCCTAAAGTGAGATTAATTTTCTAAAAAGAAAGGAAATACTGAGTCTCCCCTGCTTTTTGGTAGATTATCCTAAAGAACAACTTAATCATTTATGAACCACAAAGTAAAAGATCCTATTTCATTAAGGTGAATATACCACAGATGTTGAGGTTTTAACATAATCTATTATTGTAAGGTCACAATGAATATAAACACTTTTTTTTTTTTTTTACATAGAGCTGTAGGAATACAAACAGGTTATCTAACTTGTGATTATAAAAAATAACTGCTTTCTTACCTTTAAAGTCTACTTCTCCATTCCCATCTGTGTCGAATATATCTATTACTCGCTGTACTAAAGGATTCTGTTGTAACTCAGGCAGAGACATGAACTCTTCCACACTCAAAGAACCAGAATTGTCCAAATCAAGCTTCTTAAATCTCTTTCCTAGCCTTTTAATTTCATCCGCATCAACTAAAAGCAAACAAAAAAGGTAGCAAGAATTTTTTAAAAATGTTCCCAAATCCTTTCAAACAGGCAGTAGCAAGATTTTGAAAAATTTAATAGTTATAGGGGGAAAAAAATCCAACAGTTATCCAATAGTTTAATTTCCAATTTGATAAAAAGAGGTATATATTATAATGTTAACTAATTTCTTCTCATAGAATAAATACAACATAAATACTTGTATTTGGTTACCTTTCTGTTTGTTTGCACCTGCCATTACATACATCCGCTGTATGCTGAGTCTCAAGATAGTCCAGGCCTGATAATGCTAAGCTGATCATGGAGGTCACAAAAGATTATTTCAGGACTGACAATGCCAATGCTAAGCTGATCACGGAGGTTCTACCAGACAGATTCAATCAACCTCTGTTCTGTACACCAAAGAACTTTCATTTTCATTTTTCTTGTTAAATTTTAATTTACTTTCTTTCTAATAGTTCACGACTCAAAAATTCAAAGGGTATTCAAAATTCAAAGTTTCCCTCCCTTCCCACCCTGAGATATCCATTTCCTTTCCCTGAAAGCAATGTTGCCGTTTCCTGAATATTCTTCCAGAGATACTTTACAAGTATGAGCAAATAAGCCAGCTTTTACTTAACAACCAAATAGCTAACAAAATTCACTTGTCAACACTTTAAAAGAGAAAGAATAACTAAAAAGAAATGTTTACATTAGTTTGTAAGTACTCCATAAAAATTCAGTGTCAGGTCTCTTATATACATTCTTGAAAAAGCAGGGTTTAAGCTGTTTTCTTCTAAATTACATCATTTTAATTCCTTTAAAATATCTGACTAATACACATAAGTAATTTTGATCATGACTTAACAGAAATAGTAATTACAAATATATTTTTTAAATTACATACAACAGGCCAGGTGCAATGGCTCATGCTTGTAATCCTAGCACTTTGGGAGGCCAACGTGGGCAGATTACTAGAGGTCAGGAGTTACAGACCAGCCTGGCCAACATGGTAAAACCCCACCTCTACTAAAAATACAAAAATCAGCCGGGCATGGTGGCACGCACCTGTAATCCCAGATACTCAGGAGGCTGAAGCAGGAGATCGCTTGAACCCAGGAGGCGGAGGTTGCAGTGAGCCGAGATCACGCCACTGCTTTCCAGCCTGAGTGACAGAGTGAGACTCTGTCTCAAAAAATTAAAAATAAAAATAAAATAAATACAACAACTTTTAAAAAGAAAATTAAGAAGGCAAATGTTATACTGCCAATGAGTATATATGTATTATGGCCCACAATGCTAGAGAACAGTACAAATACAAGCTGTCTTGACAGCTTAAATATATGGCATCCTCACTATAAGAACTTAAAAATTAAAGCATATATTTTAAATATAAATTATATTAAAATAGAACTATAATTATCTATACTATCAAAGTAAAAACTACAGCTACAAGGTGGTGTTCTAATATGAATTAGTTCACACATAATTGGTAAAGAGGAAGGAGAGTAGTATTGTCAGTAATCATGGAAATTTCATTGATTCACAGGGATTTTTCTCAGTATGTTATAAAAGGATCAGGGGCAAGTTTCTTTAAAAAAAAAAAAAAAAGGCTGGGCACAGTGGCTCACGCTTGTAATCTCAGCACTTTGGGAGGCTGAGGCAGGCTGAGGAACCTGGGGTCAGGAGTTTGAGACCAGCCTGGCCAATGTGGTGAAACCTCACCTCTACTAAAAATACAAAAATTAGCTGGGAGTGGTGGCAGGGTGCCTGTAATCCCAGCTACTCGGGAGACTGAGGCAGGAGAATAGCTTGAATCTGGGAGGCGGAGGTTGTAGTGAGCTGAGATGGTGCCACTGTACTCTAGCCTGGGCAACAAGAGGGAACCTCTGTCTCCAATAAAAACCTCAATATATGAAGACCTTAAGAAAACAACAGTGAAGAGGTGCCTTCCTTTAGAGAAAACAAGTTTAGTGGCTTTAAGAACCTCAAGTCTTTCTAACATTGTTATGTTGTCTGGTGAAAACTAAGGACACAGATGAAGAAGTAGTGAAGACAATTTCTTTTGTTTTTATGCTCCCTCACCCCCAAAAACTATTAATAATAAGGTAGCCATACATTGGCTCACCACTGAATTTCAGAAAAGTAGCTTCTACTAAAGCAAGTAACTTCAAGAACCTATACCATACCTTAATAGAAGCACAAGTCCCCATTTAAGGCTCATAAGTGATGGGTTATGGTGTTTCATTTGTAGAGTTAATTTGTACTTGTATTTTTAAGATCATCACCGTTTATGTTAATACTCTGTTACAAACAAAGCTGCATAACTTGAATGGTCTACTCTATCCATGTTTTTCCCAGATGTGATTTCATAGCATGTGAGGTTTTCTAGAAAACATGTATCAGAAATGCTGGGATGAAAAATTTATTTAAATACTGCTGCAAACAGCAAAATACATATACAGTCATGCATCACTTAACGATGGGGTTACATTGCAAAATGCATCATTAGATTTCGTCATTGTATGAACATCAGAGTGTACTTACACAAACCTATGTGGTACAGCCCACTACACACCTAGGCTATATGGTCCAGCCTATTGCTCCTAGGCTACAAAATCTGTACAGCATCTTAATGTACTGAATACCGTAGGCAATTGTAACACAATGCTAGATATCTGTGAATCTAAACATATGTAAACATTCAAAAGCTACAGATAAAGTATAGCATGAAAATTTTATTTAAATGGTACATCTGTATAAGGCACTTACCATGAAAGGAGCTTGTGGGACAGGAAGCCGCTCTGGGTGAGTCAGTGGTGAGTGGTGAGTTAATGTAAGGGCCTAGGACATTACTGTAGACTTTATAAACTCTGTACACTCAGGCTACACTAATGATGCATTTCTCAATGTAACCCATCGTTAAGTGACACATGACTGTATATGTATTTTCAGCTCCATTATAATCTTACAGAACCACTGTGTATATGTGGTCAGTCACTGACCGAAAATTATTATGTAGCACATTAATGTATATAAATAATCTCATCAAAAAGTTCACATAAACACTTCATAAGCACATCAACTACATAAGGCATTTTATCCCTCTATTAAAGAGTATTCCTTCTTTAATGGAATATGTGACATAAATGCAAACTGTTCAAATAAACCTTATTTCCCCATTTTCTATCTATAAAATGACATACCCTTAATCCTGAAAGAGAAAAAATATAATCAAAGTCCTACAAATGCTTTTCGCTTATTTATTTACATGTCTACTCCACCTCAGGGCACAGTCCATGACTTTTTCATTGGTGCTCTGGGCATCACATATAACAGGTGCTTAATAATGGTTTTAATAATGTTTTAAGTGAGTATTAATAAGTATTTCAAATGTAAAACTTATTGATTAAAATGCCACCAGTATTTAAAACTACTAGCTAACCAGGTACCAATCAGCAAACCATTCAGAACAGTGTCTCAAAGTTCATAGATTTTGCTGAAGAGGTACCCTCTTCAAGCTTGCCTTAATTTTTTACACATATACCAAGGATTAGTTATTCTCTTCTTCCAACCTTTAGTTTACAATCATAGACTAGGAAAGGTGATGGGGAAATTAAACAAAGGTGATCTACTATGAGTGGATAAGAAAAGACAATGTCTTCACTAAGTGGACAAATCAGGATCATTTCCTCTAGGCTGTATGATTAATGGGAAGAGGAAAGGCAGAAATGTAGTATCATAATATTTATGCAAACTATTTATTAGAGTCTATTTCTTGAAGTAGGGACATTAATTATAGTTTAGAAAGTTGTTTATCAAGAAACTGAAATTGAGGCACTTAAAGGATTATGTTTTAGTTACTCAGAAAACTCCTCTAATCCAGGAGATAGCATTCCAGTCTTAATAAATGAATAAAAAATATTAAGAATACTTGAGAATAAAGAATCATAAATCAAATAAATATATTTGGCTCAATCCATCTTCTTTACACTGCCAACAGTAATCTTTCTAAAAGGCAAATTCAGTCAAATGGCTAGCTCCCGTGCTTTACATTTTCTAGTGGCTTTCTAATACAAAAAGTCTAAAGTCCTTGACAATACTATCCTCAAATTTAAATTTCCATCTTATCTCTTTCCCCATTTCCTTTTCTTTGGCTACAATGCTCTTGGCACAACTCTGCTAGAGTATAGATTTTATACCTCATTTCCTTATAAACCTCCTGCTGGAATGTCCTTGCCTGAATTCTCCATTTATGAGACACCTGTCAATTTCTCTCTAGGGAGAAAGGTGTTTGTCACTAATGATTTATAGTTGTATCATTACCTCACTCACTGGCAAAAGCCCTTAGAAGGAGTAGTTAAATTTTATTTACTTGTTTTAATATCTTGTAAAACATTATAAAGTAGTTGATATCTGTTCTGGATGAATAGCCAAAACTTTCCTCAAAGGCAAAGCAATGTGCCAGTGATCACATTTTACCTTGACAATAAATGACTTCTTAAAAAGCCCCTTTAATATGACTAGGAGGGAACAAGCTCTATCTAATCTTTCCATTCATCATCATTCCCACATATCCTATGTAGCTAAAACTGATCTTGAGCTAAGAAGCCAGAGCAGTGTGTGAGGAGGCAGTATTTTTCTCCAACCACTGATTTATTTCCTCATCTCCCTCCCCTCCTTTCAGCTAGGATTACAGTGATGAGTAAGACAGACTAAATACTCAGTATTTGCAATCTAGTTGAGACTGAGCAACTAGAGGAATCCATACCTAAATATCCAGAACATTTTTAAATGGCCAGCTTGGAAAGCAAAGCCAGGAAAAAAATTTAAAGCCAAGATCTAAGAAAGTTGTCTTTCAAAAACAAATGGTAAAAATAGTTATTTTAGGTATCAAACAAAATTATTTATTTGGTCATTACTGGCACCCGAGGGGCAGTTATTTAAGCACTTCCATTTGCCAGCAGTGTTGCTGTGTTGCAGTACGATATTAGAGTATGAAACAGAGTTTTAATTCTTGAAATATCAGCATTAGCAATCACCTACAAATTAGGAACCGATCTCTAAAGTAGATCAAACCCATCTCGTTCGCACCATTAAATTTAGTTTCAGTATATTTACAGAAGATCTGCACTTAGCACGAGTTAAATACTGAAGAACAAATTCCAACTTTTGGTGCCACTTTTCAGTAAATATTTTTTTTTCCTACTGCTTATGATCATATTCCCTTAAAAGAGATGGACAAGGAAAAACAAACAAACCTCACCCTCTTGACTCATCTTGTGACTCAGAGATACTCTTTTTCATATGTTTTGCCAGGTTGAAACTCATGTTATTTTTCTACTTTTTGGAAAGACAACTTTGGGAGGAATGCCTTAACAGTTGAAAATGCCTACATATTCAATTGAAATTTTATTAGACAAAATATTAAAATAATCTTCTCAAGTCATATACTGTTATCTAAAATTTAAGCAAGGTGGCAAAAACTTGATATTTTAGTCAGAGTTTATAAAATATAAAAATTACTAATAAGAAATTGGTAGATTGTTTATACAGAAAACAGACTGTTGAGACTTAACCTCGATCAATGCACTCTGACAGTTCTTAGGGATAAATGTGAAATTCAGATGGTAACTCATTTAAAAAAGTGACTTCAAGAATCTTGTTAATGTTACTACATTAAAAGTATTAAGACCTTGCTCACGTTGCTAAATTTGCTACACTAAATTTCAGTATTTTCAACTGGACATATTAATACTGCACCAATATAGAAATAGGAGGTTACATATTCATTCATCATGCTTTCAGATGATGAAACATAAATCATCTCCCTTATACTTACATATTTCTCTCATTTAGAAAAAAAGGAAATAAGAAATTTCAAAATAGGAAGGTTCTGAAAGCATTGCTATTAATACACACACACCAAGCTGCTATTCAACTGCTGAGATTAAAAGTAAAGACAACTTAAAGAAGTGTAAACTGTTTTAGGTGATGCTAAAATTTTTCGGAATGAAAAGAAAATGAAATAAACAGAATGGTAGAAAAACAAAACTTTCCTCAAATTTTAGCCAGTTCTCAATAATTGTGTATTAGAAAACAGCAACAAGACTATTGCTTCATCAGGAAATTCTTTTAACAGCTACTTTATAAATAAGTTATTACCTATTAATACACCAAATTACTAAAAACACAGCAAGTCTCTCTAAATTCTAACAATAATACTTTGAAAGAAACAACTATATGTAATGTTGGACCCAGGAGAGAATTCTGGAAAAGAAAAACACTTCGCAAGTTTCACCATTTTTTTCAGTCATGTATGTGGTTTAATATTCTTTAGCCAATGTTAATTACTGTACCATAATTCCGTGAGATGTTAACATCCTCACATTAACGGAAGTTGGCTGAGGGGTATTCAAGAACTCTATTATCTTTGTAACTTTTCTGTAATTTCTCCTGAGTCTTGGCTCCAATTTGTGACAACTCTTGATTGATTGTCCTTCATGACCTTGAAACTTTTGATCCAGTATTTTGTAAAACTTCCCTCAGTTTGAGCTTCCTGAATGCAAAAGAATGCCACAGAAATGATATTGCGTCCTCCAATACACTGTATCAAGGGGCTCATGACGTCAACATGTCTTATTACTAGTGATGTTAACTTTGATCACTTGGCCAAGGTGGTGGCTGCCAGATTTCTCCACTATAAATCTACTATCTTTTCCTTTGCAGTTAAAAAAATATCCTGGGCGGGGGCGGGGGGGAGGGTAGGGAATACTTTGAGACTGTGCAAATACTCTTTTCTCCTCAAACTCTGACCTAATTTTGGCATCCATCACCGGGTCCTGTCTGATTTATTTATTATTGTGGTTATTTGCCTAATAAATTTCTTTTCCCCTCTTTCTTTCTACATTAATTGGGATGCTCCTGTTAAAAAAAAAAAAAAAAAAAAAAAAACACCCACACAAAACCAAAACCAGTGCCTTCTCTACCATTTATTAAAATACATCGGCATGGACTCATGAGTATTTTAGTACATGAATTAAAATCCAATACTATCATTATTTTGTTAGTCACATTGTTCCAGCTTTGGTCTTTATTAGATCTTCAGGTTGGCTCCTATGTGGCCTTTCAACAATCTCTTTTTTTTTTTTAAAGTAATTCCTTAATTTCTGGCACCATAATATGTTCAAGGCTTATCCCAACTATACATACTATTTCTAAGACACGATCCCCCAATCTCTTTTGTACAGCAAGAAATTTAGAATCATATTATAGAATGAGAACTATTAGAAACTACTACTCTAACACAGGATCCTGGAATCTCTATCTTAGAGGTATTTTGAAAGAAAGCCATCTGACATGGCAAAATTATCTATGGAGAAGCTTGTATTGAGTAACTCTTGTGAAGATCACAAGAAAAAAACCTCATAGTGTTATCAATAGAAGTTACTGAGAAGTTTTTCAACATAAAGATTAACTTAAAAGCTTTACAGTCTTTTATAAAGACACCTCCTACGAAGGTAGTGGCTGTATTTTCATGTGACCCCAATGAGAAGTAAAATCCACCAGGGGGCGCAGCAGATAAAACCTTCAAAAAAGAGCTCCAAAAAAATTCTCCAGTTTTATAATGACCTTGTTGTGTACCAAGCAGAAGTTTAATATTTATATTCTGCATAGTTTAACTACCAAATGAACAAAGCAGAGAGAGCACCCTACCAATATTATGACAGACTTTAAATAGTATATTATGAAATACACATGAACACAGTCATACATGTATGTGTTGTACCTTTTCTTAAATACATGAAAAACTTTCATCCACTAAAAGGTCTACATTCGAGAAATATAATCTTAGACTGCAAAAAGTAATGAGCCTTTTTGGAGCTCCTAGATTATATTTTCTTACATACTTTAAAGATTATCATGCAATTGTCAAATATGCAAAAACTCGGTATCACCACCAACAAAAGAAGTATCACATTGTAACAAAAATGCTAATTTTTTTTTTTTTTTTTTTTTGGATATGGCATCTCACTCTGTCACCAAAGCAGGAGTCCAGTGGTGTGATCTCAGCTCACTGCAACCTCTGCCTCCTGGGTTCAAGCAATTCTTGTGCCTCAGCCTCCAGAGTAGCTGGGATTACAGGCATGCACCACCACGCCCTGCTGATTTTTGTATTTTTGGTAGAGACAAAATTTCACCATGTTGGCCAGTATGGTCTTGAACTTCTGACCTCAGGTGATCTGCCCACCTTGGCCTCCGAAAGTGCTGGGATTACAGGTGTGAGGCACCACGCCTGGCCTAAAAATGCTAAAAATAATTTAAGCCAACTTTGAGAAATAACTGACCTTGAAATAATGCATTATTAAGTATATGGTTCTACAGGTTTTGACAAATGCATATACCTATGGAAGCAACACTACAATCAAGATAAAAGAATATTCCATGACCCCTAAACACTCCCTTGAGCCCGTTTGCAGTCAATCACCCTTCTCTCACCACCCTAGGCAACCGATGTTCTTTCTCTAAATTCTATCTAGAATTCCGTGTCTACAGGACCATACAGTAGGTACTCGTCTATCGTCTTTTACTCACCAAGTTTTTGACACTAATCCATGTTATTGCATATGTCAGCAAGTTTGTTCCTTTATACTGCAGAGCAGTATAGTCCACTATATGGATATACCACAATTTGTTTATGCATTCATCTCTTGATAGACATTCCTGTAAAGCTACAATAAATATTAATGTGTAGTTCTGTAAACAAATGTTTTCCTGGAATTGCTGGGTCACAGGGTTAAGTTTTCAGAAACTGTCAGTTTTCCAAAGCAATGTACCATTTTACTCTCCCATCAGCAATATATGATTATTTCAGCAGCTCCACATCCTTGCTCACATGTGGTATTGCCTATTTTTTCATATATTTTTATTAGTTAATTGTACTTTTTTTAAAAAAAAAGCATTATCTAAAAGATTTGTGAAATTATATACTGATCCAAGTCCTTTGTTAGGTATTTTCTAATAGTATTTTCTCCCAGTCTGTGAGCTGCCTTTTCATAGGTGTATTTTAAAAACCAAAACCTTTCAATATTAATGAAATCCAATTTTTTCCCTTTATCATTCCTGTTTTGTGTGCACTAAAAGTCTTTGCCCATCCTTGATCCTGAAGATTTTCTCCTATGTTTTCTTCTAGATGTTCCATTGTTTTATGTTTAAATCTATGATCTATGTTATTTGCCTTTCATATATATATGTAGATAGATGACTTTTTATTCCATACAGAAATATAGCTGTTTTGTTAAAAAGGCTCCCTTTACAATGGCACCTTTGGCAAAAAAAAATATATATATCTATATATATATATATATATATACACACACACACACACATAAATTTTCTGACTCTTCTAATACCCGTGCATGTCCACATGGAATTAACCACCAATTTGGTAAATTTTTAAAAATCTTGTTAAGAATTTGATTGGGAAGGTCTTGAAGAAGCTATAGATAAGTCTAAGTAGAACTGACATCTTTGTAACAAGTCTTCTAATCTATGAATGTGGTATGTATCTTCATTTGTGTAGGTCTTTTTAAGTTCCAATAATTTTCTGTAATTTGGTGTACCGATTTTACACATATTTGGTTAAACTTACACCTGAATATTTTACAATTTTACTCTATTATGCATGGTACTTGTCCATTTCTTTTTTTTTTTTTTTTTTTTTTTTTTTTAAGATGGAGTTTTGCTCTGTCGCCCAGGCTGGAGTGCAGTGGCATGATCTTGGCTCACTGCAACCTCCACCTCCCGGGTTCACGCCATTCTCCTGCCTCAGCCTCCCGAGTAGCTGAGATTACAGGTATATGCCACCACACCCAGCTAATTTTTGTATTTTTAGTAGAGACGGGGTTTCACCATGTTGGCCAGGATGGTCTTGATCTCCTGATCTCATGATCTGCCTGCCTCAGCCTCCCAAAGTGCTAGGATTACAGGCATGAGCCACCACGCCCTGCCCCATTTCATTTGTAATTGTTCTCTACTATTACATAGAAATTACACTGTTTGGGTATATTATCCTTGTATCCTACAATCTTGCCAAATTCACATCAGTCCTAGTAACTTAACATTTGCTATATATATATAAAACCACGTCATCTGAGAATAAAAACAATTTTACTCCTTCCTTTCCAATCTCAGTGTCTTTTCTTTTTCTTGACCATGCTGTTACTAGGACTTCCTAATACAATGGTGATTAGAAGTGGTCAAGAGTGGAAAATCTTGCTTTCTTCCCCAATCTTAGGTGGAAACCATTCAGCCTTTCACCATGAGATATGAGTATGAATAAAGCAAAGGTTTTTTAGCAGATGCCCAGTATCTGTCTGAGGAAGTTCCCTTCTATTCCTAATTCACTAATATCATGAATTATATTAAATTTTGTCAAACACTTTACTATAATTACTGAGAAGATCATGTGGTTTTTTTTCGCTTTTATTTGGTCAAAATAGAACTCATTCACCCAATGAATGATGTCCAAAGATGTCACAAAAGAAGCTGAACACTTATAACAATCCTAAAAATACATTCTTAGAATTGTTTTCAGAGCTCAGTGAGCTTCACATTAATTTTTGAATGTTAAAATCACATTCCTGGTATAAAAATCCCCTTGGATGTGTTATATCATCCTTTTTACACACCACTGAATTTGACTTGCAAATACTAAATGATTGTTTGCACATATATTCTCAAATAATGTTAGTTTATATTCCATATTGATTTTCTTACGATGTCTTTGGTATTACCATCAAGGTAATGCTAGCTTCTATTTTCTAAGAGTCTAGATAAGACTGGGTTTCTTTCTTTCTTTTTATTAAATGTGACAGAATTTACCAGTAAAGCTGTTTGACCCTAGTATTTTCTTTGTAGAAAGATTTTGAAATATGAATTCAATTTTATTAACTAACAAAAGGCTATTACGATTTTCTATTTCCTCTTATAAGTTTTAGTAATTTGTTTTGCAAGGAATTTGTCCATTTCATCTAACGTATAGAACTTATTGGCATAAAATTGCTTATAACATTCTTTTGTTATCCTTTTAACATCTGTAAGGATCTGTAATGATTTCAGTGCTTTCATTACTGATACTGTGATTGTGTTTTGTTTTCTAGACTGCTCCTTCAAAATATAAATACCACATATCACTGACTTCTTCCTTCCTTATATAAAAAAATGACTAAAAATGACCAACACACTAGAACTCATTCACCCAATGATGTCCAAAAATGTCACAAAAGAAGCTGAACACTTATAACAATCCTAAAAATACATTCTTAGAATTGTTTTCAGAGCTCAGTGAGCTTCACAAGACAATCCAGCATAGAAAAGCCATGTAACGTAAACAGTCACAAGAAACCTTGAAGACAACAAACTCAAGATGAGGAAACAAACCCAAGGAGTTAGGTAAGCTGCTCAATGTTATAAAGCTTGATGACAAAGTGAGGTGACTGGGATTTCTTGAAATACTTTCTGATCTAATTTCTTTTCTATGTTAGTTCCATCTGAAGAATCAGCAAAGAGCCTTAGGCTAAGAGATACTATGCATCACTGCTATTCCCCCAACCTGCATTTCTGGGCTAAATGTGGAGAAAAGAGAATAAGAGTCTTCCCACTCCAGGTAGATAAAAATCAGACCATGGATTTCTAAGACGTCATTTCTAACCCTTCTCTCAACATGTATATTACGTTTACCCTACTGAAGACTTGTGTATTATTGTTTTTCTCCTTTTGGTTTATCCACCTTATGGTTCAAATCAATATAGGCAGTAAGTTAATGAAAAGCATGTATTCATAGTATCATACAGATATACCACCTTCAAGTATTCTGTTATTAATAACCCTGCTTAAAGAAATATTTTTTAAAACCAAAATGTGTATTGCTTAGTTCAATGACACATCTTATTCAAAAGGTTCAAATCAAGGTAAGCAGTAAATTTAATAAAAATGTAGTTATAATATCATACAAACACATCTTCAAGTATTCTCAGTTATTAATAACCCTGCTTAATGACATACTGTTTATTTTTTTAAACTAAAATGTATATTGCCTAGTTCAATGATACATCTTATTCAAAAGATGTGGCTCCTAAAGCATTTCTTTGTTCTATATATTAAGTCCAGTCCCATCCTATTACACCACATTTTCCAGATCTTCCTCTTATTTTATCTACTGTTCCTATGTGATTTTGCATTTGAATGTTAGTTGCACCTTTCTTTAGCTTTGTACCACACTCCACTCCCCACCCTATTTTCCTTTTTAAAAAATTATATTTCCACAAAAGAATGCATATTTAAGAGTCTTCTTTTACTTTCAGCCTCCATTATTCAAGACTTACTTACACGTATGGCTCCTCCAAAGCTTAATGTGGTTTACTGCCAAGAATGTCATACTGCATCCCCCAGTTTCTTTTTTTTCTCGTTGACTTTATCTTAACATTAAAAAATTCCACCACACAATTCATATAATGGTTTTTACTTTCTTCCTGAAGACATTCTTCATAGACAACTCTGTCATTTCGTTCTAATTTGAACCAACTGCTTTCTAGGCCTACGGCATAGTTGTTATCCTGAGATTTTCACTGGTGTGTTAGGAATTCCGTTTCTGGGATCTCATTTCATCCTCTTTCTTGAACTTCTATTTCATTTTGCTGGGTACATATTCAAGAACTTATGCAAGTTAACCTTCCCAAGTCCTTAAATTTCTGAAAATGTCTTTGTTTGTTCTTACATTTGAGTGATCATTTGGCTGGTATCAAATTCTGGATTAGAAACTCAGAACTTTGAATGTATTACTCCACTGCCTTCTACCAACTACTGCTGCTGCGAAGAAGTCCAGTGCCAGCGGACTCCTATTCTTTTTAGGTAACAACTTCTACGCCTGGAGGCTTTTAGGGTTTTTTTTTACTCTTGAAATTTTAAAATTACAAAAGAAGTTGAAACTAAATGTAGATGCTCTTTCATCTAATCTTGGCAATCAGAATGCTTTTAACCAAAAGTTTCAATTTTTCAAGAAAGAGAAATTTCTCCTTTTATTTAACTGATTATTTCCCCTTCTATTTAATCTAATATAGCTCCTGAAATTTCTTTCAGTCAGATGCTATCACTCTGTGTTCTCCAAATCATTCTTTCCTTGCACATTTTTCCATATATTTTATCTTTTGCTCTAACACTGAGAAAGATCCAAGAAGTTTATTTTTGTTAGGCAGATAGCTAGACTTTTTCACTAGCCAAAGTAACTGACTTCTTCAAACTACTCAAATTTGTGCCAGATAACCAGATTACTATACACCAAGAATCTCATTACTGAAACTACAAATTTCTTAGTGCTGCCACAATACTAAAATTTGACAGTGCGGATAAAGAAAATAAAGCTAGTCCTTCCTTTTGTTTTTCTTTGTTTTCTTTTTGAGACAGAGTCTCGTTCTGTCTCCCAGGCCAGAGTGCAATGGCACCGTCTCAGCTCACTGCAACCTCTCCCTCCCAGGTTCAAGCGATTCTCCCGTTTCAGCCTCCCAAGTAGCTGGGATTACGGGCACCCACAACTATGCCTGGCTAATTTTTCTACTTTTAGTAGAGACGAGGTTTCACCATGTTGGCCAGGCTGGTCACGAACTCCCAACCTCAGGTGATCCGCTCGCCTCGGCCATCCAAAGCGCTGGGATTACAGATGTGAGCCACTATGCCCGGCCAGTCCTTTACTTAAGACTATTTGTTTAAAAACTTGAAATATTTAAAATATACTAGAGAGTCCAGGGATTTTTTTTTTTTTTTTTTTTTGGAGACGGAGGCTTGCTCTGTCGCCCAGGCTGGAGTGCAGGGGCATGATCTCGGCTCACTGCAAGCTCCGCCTCCCAGTTTCATGCCATTCTCCTGCCTCAGCCTCCTGATTAGCTGGGACCACAGGCGCCTGCCACCACACCCGGCTAATTTGAATCCAGGGATTTTTAAAAAAGGTCTGTAACCCTCAAACAAGATAACTCAAACCATTTAAGTCCATGTACTATACTTAAGAAAATTCTTTGTTCTTCTCGTCATTACTCAATTCTAATGCTTTACTGAGAGCAGGCAAAGCATAAGTAATTCTCAGTGACTAGGTGAAATAAATTAGAATTCAGATCACTAAACTACCAAGTAAATGATAAATGACAACTGGTAAATTATCTAAGAAACATTAACTGTATGATATATTTATGAAGATGTTAATCTAAAGCAACAACTGCACAAGTCAATTTCAAAATTAATGGCACACAATGTTTTAATGATAAAGGGCATTTTAGGGCCAGGCACAATGGCTCACGCCTGTAATCCCACCACTTTGGGAGGCCAAGGTGGGTGGAGTTCAAGGTCAGGAGTTTGAGACCAGCCTGGCCAACATGGTAAAACCCCGTCTCTAATAAAAATACAAAATTAACCAGGCGTGGTGGCGCACGCCTGTAATCCCAGCTACTTGGGAGGCTGAGGCAAGAGAATCACTTGAACCCAGGAAGCAGAGGTTGCAGTGTGCCAAGATCGCGCCATTGCACTCCAGCCTGGGCAACAAGAAAGAAACTCTGTCTCAAAAAAAAAAAATGCTGAAATGAAGGAGGAAATCAAATTAACTACAGATAATCTTTTTCTCTGAAAACACTGTTTTCAAAACTGCAAACCTTCCTGAGACTAACGTGATTAAGAGCAAACATTAACAGCAAAGTTATTATGCTTAAACTTTCACATCACCTGTGAATACTCAAACCAGAAACAAAACTGCTTGAATGTGAAACTGTTTACTAAAAACAGAAACAGTGTTCTAATGGCTAGAAAGGTTTCTAGTGGCAGTTCATTATGCAAAGGGAGAGGTTCCTTTACAGTCTGCCAAGCTCTTCTTAGGGGACCTTCTAACAAAAGAAAGATGATAAATCTTTTTAGATAAAAGATTTAATCTTTCACCTACATTTAGTCTACAAAACAGCCCTTGTGTTTACTAATTTTATCTAAACCATTCAGAATTATACTGGCTTTATCAACAATTAGCTGAATCTGATTTTCCACTCTTACTTTCAATTGTGCCCCAATCTAGTCCTCTGCTTAAATTATCTAAAGTAGTATCTTCAACTCAGTCACTTTTCCAAGTTATCATGCCAAGTTAGAACTAAGGCCTCTACTTTGAGCAAATCACCTCAACAGAGTATACATTTCCTAGTCCAGAGAGGTTAGTCAACAAAAATAAAGTCACAATGGCCTACAATAAATTTATTAAAAATCCAACACTGAACTGAATGACATATATATACACACACACACACATTGTGAGATATATATATCAGAATACCTATGTCTTAGACAAATCTAGTCTTACCTAGAATTATTCATGTAGACAATTATAACATTAATTTTGTAAGATTTACTAAAGACAGACCATATAATACCGTGATTTAAAATATTGACTATGAAGCACGATGGCCTAAGATCAAATCATGGCTTTGTTACTTCACCTGCTCTGTGACTTAAGCCAGTTATTTAAAGTCTCTTTGCTTCTATTTTCTCATCTGTACAATGGGGAAAGTAACTGTGCCCCTCTCCTGAGGCTAATATGAGGATTAAAAGAATTAATGTATGTAAGGTGCTTAGAATAGTTTCTGGGACATGGTAAGCACCATACCATTATGGGTTGTTACTACGTATGAAAACAAATGGGGTGACTAGTAACTACCAGGTTTTCCCAAAGGTATACAGGCTTTAAAATTATCCAACGAGGCCGGGCGCGGTGGCTCACGCCTGTAATCCCAGCACTTTGGGAGGCCGAGACGGGCGGATCACGAGGTCAGGAGATCGAGACCATCCTGGCTAACACGGTGAAACCCCGTCTCTACTAAAAAATACAAAAAACTAGCCGGGCGAGGTGGCGGGCGCCTATAGTCCCAGCTACTCGGGAGGCTGAGGCAGGAGAATGGCGTGAACCCGGGAGGCGGAGCTTGCAGTGAGCTGAGATCCGGCCACTGCACTCCAGCCTGGGTGACAGAGCGAGACTCCGTCTCAAAAAAAAAAAAAAAAAAAAAAAAAAAAATTATCCAACGAGTTGTCTATGTAATCCAGCTCTGAGCTCTTGCTAGCTGATTCAGTCAATCAATATTTACTCAGCATCTGCTTTATGCCAGGCATTATGCTTCTACTGTCAAAGTCCCAATTCTTTTACTGGTGAAAATTAGCTTAAATAGTCACTTATTCTTATTAAAGCTTAAAATCTGCATGCCATTCTGAATTGTAATTAAATAATTATTTCTTGTTGATTTTATTATTGGTTACTTCCTTCTTCCCTTTTCCATTTATTTAAAAAGCCCCAACTTTTCAATAATAGAAATTCAAACACACACAAAGGTTGAAAAAAGAGTATAATGAATTCTATATGCTCATTATCCAGTTTCAACCATTAAACATAAGAAATATTTTATCTATATCCCACCCAGTTATTTTAGAGCAAATCCCAGACATATCATTTCCTTGTAACTAATCAGTATTTTTTTTTTTTTTTTTGAGACTGAGTTTCACTCTTGTTGCCAGGCTGCAGTGCAATGGCACAATCTCAGCTCACTGCCACCTCCGCCTCCCGGGTTCAAGCGATTCTCCTGCCTCAGTCTCCCTAGTAGCTGGGTTTACACGCATGCACCACCATGCCCAGCTAATTTTTTATATTTTTAGTAGGTTTCACCATGTTGGTCAGGCTGGTCTCAAACTTCCAACCTCAGGTGATCCACCCACCTCGGCCTCCCAAAGTGCTGGTATTATAAGCATGAGCCACCGCACCCAGCCTAAACAGTATTATCTCTAAAAGATAAAAACTCTTTAACACATCATAACATTACCACACCTAAAAATTAATTATCAAATAATCAGTGTTAAAATTTCCCCAAAGGTCACAAATGATTTTGTAGATTTTAAAAATCAATCCAGATGTAGCAATTAGACAATGTGTTGATAAAATGAAGATGACCTTGATGGCAGTGTCAGTGGAGTTATAGCAGCCGAAAGCCAGACTGCCGTAGACCAAGAAATTAGCAGAAATAAAGAAATAAAGGTAATTGTGTAGGCTCTTCTTTAAGAGGTTCAAATACAGGAAAGAACGGACAGAAACTTCAAGGTACATGCAGGATCAAAATCAAAGAGAAGTTGACTGTGTTTATAAACTGAAGAGAGGAAGAAGCTGAAGACATATGGGGAAATAAAGATGAATTTAACAAAGTAAGATCCTAGAGATGAGATGGCACAAGATCAAAAGCACATGGTTAGCAAAGGCTAACCATGAAAATGGGAAGGCCTGATACTGAAGGAAAGGAGGTTAAGATTAAATGTGAGATCAGGCAAGTTTCTCTTGTGACAGGCAGAGGTGAGGGGGGAATGAGGCCAACACTTAAATCATCCCCAAGTTTTCTTAGTCCCTAGTTTTCTCAAGCATTAGGAACAAAATCATTTATTAAAACCAGGTAATGCAGGTAAGTTTGGGTAGAATGTTGATGATGTGGATAACATATAAAGAGACTGAAAGAAATAACTACACAGTCAAAGAATTAATCCACATTCTAGTCCTACGCGGCTTTCAAATACCCCTTCCACGAAGCTTTTCTTAATTTCCTTAACTAAAGGTAATTTTTCCTCCTTGGAACCTGTGTTTTTATTTCTCATAATAGTTTACTCATACTGTAATAATCTATGTATTTCCCTTTTTCCCAGTGGCTAATCTGTAAGTACTTGGTAGGTGCTTACTTATCTGTGTGGCACATGAAAGAATACAGTATGTTACAGCACGTAATTTAGAGTCCTGTTTAACTTTTTTAAAAAGCAGCACAACTTTACACTGAAAGAAGAAAAGCTGAGAGGACACTGGGGCTGGGGCAATTAAACAAGGCCAAACAGAGAACACTGGCTTGAGCTAGGTATGAAAGGGATGAGAAGGCACGACAGGAATTAACCTAAATAGGGAAGTATAAATAGTGAAGTGTGTCAAGGACTGATTTAAACAATCTTATAAAATGACAGTACTATTCACAGAAAAAAAACTAAATAAAACTAAGCTCTTCCAACAGTAAAGAGGTTTTGGAAAAAAAAGCAAAAAAACAAAACAAAACAAAAAAAACTACAATGTGTGGGTGAACAAAGAAAGTGGCAGTTTTAATGTGGACAAGGTCATTTGAGGAAACTGATCCAAATCATAAGTAAAATATGATAAAAAAGCATATAAGATTCTAGTGAACCAAACAGGAAAAAATAACTATGTAACAGACAAAATAATTTAGGCAGATTCACAGCTGGCTGTGAACAATGACAAGTATAGCTCTTTAGTGACAAGGCTCA
The DNA here is from genome assembly GCF_003255815.1 of Theropithecus gelada. Lineage (NCBI taxonomy): Eukaryota > Metazoa > Chordata > Mammalia > Primates > Cercopithecidae > Theropithecus > Theropithecus gelada. The sequence continues at coordinate 88,870,179 of NC_037681.1, forward strand.
ACAGTTTTCAAAGTGTGGATTAAAGTGATAAGAAAGAAGACTTACTACTAAGTTCTGAGGATTAACTGAAAAGGACAGCTTTAACAGTGTATGAAATCTATTTCAAATGTTTACCACACAAAGAAAAAACTGTGACTTTTGCCATCCCAGATGTATGTAAGGAATATCCATCTGCTTTTTGCCCTAGGACATTTTTCTCTGGCCCTCAGTCCCAGATTTAAAGAATGAGCAGAAAAGAATCTGGGAACTATGGTTCCCTCAAGACCTCTGTTCCCTGACTGAGAAATAAAAAATTAATGTCCTAGTACCTCATCCCCATTGGAGTTTATGCTAGCAACAACCAATCCCAACTCTATTGCAGCCTAAAGCATAGCTAATTACAGACCTCTGCACCTCTTTCTTTCCACTGTCAAGTGGAGGAATAATTCACGTCACATGCTCAAACTAAACGGTAAGCAGAAGCTCAATTTTGAGTGGAACTCTTTCCATTCTAGAGAAACTATAAAACAGACTCATCGCAGGGCGCAATGGCTCACACCTGCAATGCCAGCATTTTAGGAGGCCGAGGCAGGTGGCTCGCCTGGGATCAGGAGTTCGAGACAAGCCTGGCCAACATGGTGAAACCTCATCTCTACTAAAAATACAAAAATTAGCCTGGCGTGGTGGTGGTTGCCTGCAATCCCAGCTACTTGGGAGGCTGAGAGAGAACTGCTTGAACCCAGGAGGTGGAGGTGGCAGTGAGCCGAGACCGCACCATTGCACTCCAGTCTGGGCAACAAGAGCAAAACTCTGTCTCACCACCAAAAAAAAAAAAAAAAAAAAAATCTGACACACTGACTTTACCGGAGACAAGTATTATAGATGTGCATAACACCCAAAGCACCAGTTTGTAACTTCTGTCTTCACCATATTCTGGAGATAAGTTAGCAGTGCAGTAGTGACTCAAAAAATAGTTCTCAAGTCCAGAAGGCCACTATAGTCTACAAGAGGGTTCAATAAGTTTTTTTCTAATAGGCCAGATGGTAAATCTTTCAGGCTTTGTTGACCATATGGTCTCTGAGCAATTACTCAACTCTGCCACGGCAGCACAGAAAACAGAAAAAAGGGCATGGCTATGTTCCAATGGCTATGTTTTAGTAATAAAAACTGCTGGCAGGCAGCAGTTTACCAATATTCCTGGTCTAGAGGGTAGTAATTAGGTCTAGTTTTGGTCCATTCTAACACTATTCTAGATGTAACATTTTATTTCATGTTTTAAAATAGAAACATACATGCCTTCATATGATCCTAATTACATTAAAAATTCATAAAAAGGCTGGGCACAGTGGCTCATGCCTGTAATCCCAGCACTTTGGGAGGCCAAGGCAGGTGGACTGTTTGAGGCCAGGAGTTTGAGACCAGCCTGACCAACACGGTGAAAACCTATTTCTACTAAAAATACAAAAATTAGCCAGGTGTGATGGCGCTCACCTGTAATCCCAGTTTCTTGGGAGGCTGAGACACAAGAATTGCTTGAACCCAGGAGGTGGAGGCTGCAGTGAACCGAGATCATACCACTGCCCTCCAGCCTAGGTGACAGAGCAAGACTCTAAAAAAAAAAACTGTTTTTAATTTTTAAAAAATCATTAAAAAAAAAGTCTGGGAGGAAATAGCAAAATAAAATGTAAATAGTGATTGGGATGCAAAGATTATGGATAACTGGTCATAGATACCACCATTTTTTTTAGTTTAAAAAACTGTGGAAGTTACAAAATAGATAATAAACAATAATTTGAGTTTATGTTAACTGCTATTAAAAAAAAAAATAAAGGCCAGGTATAGTAGCTCATGCCTGCAATCCCAATACTTTGGGAGGCTGAGGTGTATGGACTGCTTGAGCCCAGAAGTTTTAGACAAGCCTGGGCAACATCGTAAAACCCGGACTCTACAAAAAAATTTTTTAAAAGCTTAGCCAGGAGTGGTGGTACATGCCTGTGGTCCCAGCTACTCCAGAAGTGAGGTAGCAGAATCGCTTGAGCCCCAGTGAGCCAGGCTGCACTGAACCATGGTTATGCCACGGCACTCCAGCCTGGGCAACAGAGGCCGACTTTGCCTCCCTCTGTCGAGTTTTAAACTGCCTCTATCTAAGTTTGTCAGACACAACAAAAAAGCCCCAACAAAAACAAATCAGGGTACTATTAATACCTGACAGCTGAAGGAGAATAAAGTTAGTCAAATAAAGAGCCGACCAAAGACCACTCTACCCAAACTCATAAACAAAAGAAGGTGGTAATAGGAATGAAAGAAATTGACATGTGTTTTGGGGGAAAAAAAGGAGATTGCTGAAACATAATGAGCAATGGGAAAGTGGTCTTAATACAAAACAGAGTGACATCTTATCTCAAGGTAAGAGGTCTCCTCAAGCAAGGCAAGACCAGCCTCATGAAACGGGGGCTGAAGAGGCTATGTCTGCTTGCAAGGAAGGCTCAGAATGGTTGTGGGAGTTCTAGAACCTCATGTTATCTTAATCTATTGGCCTCTATTCCAACTCTTACAATCTCCTCTTTCCCAACCATTGTCCTTTCACACAAAAGATCTTATTATTTTTAAGCTCCCTGGTCATCTTAACTGGTCCTTCAATCAAGAACTTCTAAGTAAGTCATTTTCTTTAAGTTCTCCAATACAGCCAAAAGTAACCAGCCAATCCACACTCCTTATACTCCTCATTTTCCAAATATTTTACAATAGCAATTTGGTCTACCAAAGTTCTGCCTTCAATAAGCACTCTATTTTATGTAACCATAAAATAAGTTATTTCATGTTCCAATTTGTTCATGATAATGGGATCATTATTATCTCCAAATCCGACTAAGTCAGATAACCAATCCAGATTTCCATTACTTTGAGAGTGTACGGCCTACAGCATTCCTGGAATTGTATTTTTCGTGGGTTCAACAGACAACAAAATCTAACTCTAGGTAGTTGAAGCAAAGGTTGTTTTTCAATGCTAAAAATTGTTAGGAGGCTAAAAAATGAGTCTGGGTTGAACTTTTAGGAACAATTCACAAAACTACACTACAGAACGAGGCCATCAAAAAACATATGGTTTGACCATCCCAAATCTAAACATCCGAAATCCAAAATGTTCTGAAATATGAAACTTTTTGAGTGTTGACATGGCATGCAAAATAAATGCTTTTTGGAGCATTCTGGATTTCAAATTTTTAGATTTGGGATGCTCAGTCAGTATATATAATGCAAATACAGGCATACCTCAGAGACACTTTAAGTTTGCTTCCAGACCACCACAATAAAGTGAATAAAGTGAACTACATGAATTTTTTTGTTTTCCAGTGCATATAAAAGTTATGTTTACATATTACTGTTGTCTACAAAGTGTGCAATAACATTATGCCTAAAAAACAACATACACACCTTAATTTAAAAATACTCTATTGCAGCCGTGCACGGTGGCTCACACCTATAATCCCAGCACTTTGGGAGGCTAAGATGGGCAGATCACGAGGTCAGGAGATCGAGACCATCCTGGTTAACATGGTGAAACCTCGTCTCTACTAAAACTACAAAAAAATTAGCCGGGTGTGGTGGCGGGCGCCTGTGGTCCCAGCTATTCAGGAGGCTGAGGCAGGAGAATGGCGTGAACCTGCGAGGTGGAGCTTGCGGTGAGCCGAGATCACGCTACTGCCCTCCAGCCTGGGCGACAGAGCGAGACTCTGTCTCCAAAAAAAAAAAATAAATAATAATAATAATAATAATAATACTTTATTGCTAAAAAATGCTAAGGATCATCTGAGCTTTCAGCGAGTTATAATCGTTTTGCTGTTGGTAGGTCTCGCTTCAATGCTGATGGCCACGGGCTGATCGGGTGGCTGTGACAATTTCTTAAAATAAGACAGCAATAAAGTTTTGTCACATCATTTGACAATTCCTTTCATAAAAGATTTCTCTGTAACATACAATGCTGTTTGACAGCATTTTACCCACAGTAGAGATTCTTTCAAAATTGGAGTCAGTCTTTTCAAACCCTGCTGCTGCTTTATCAGCCAAGTTTATGGAATATTCTAAATCCTTTGTTGTCATTTCAACAATGTTCACAGCATCTTCACCAGTAGATTCCATATCAAGAAACCACTTTCTTCACTCACCCATAAAAAGCAACTCCTCATCTATGAGTTCAAGTTCCATCATGAGATGGCAGCAAATCAGCCACATTTTCAGGCTCCACTTCTAATTCTACTTCTTCTGCTCCTTCTATGACATCTGCAGTTATTTCCTCCATGAAAGCCCTGAACCCCTCAAAATCATCCATAAGAACTGGAATCAGCTTCTTTCAAACTCTTGTTTATACTGATATTTTGTGACTTCCCATGAATCAAGAACGTTCTCAATGGCAAATCTATAATAGTGAATCCTTCCCAGGTTTTTTTTTTTGGAGACAGGGTCTCGCTCTGTCATCCAGGCTGGAGTGCAGTGGGGTGATCTCTGTTCACTGCAACCTCTGCCTCAGGAGTTCAAGCCATTCTCGTGCCTCAGCCACCTGAGTAGCTGGGATTACAGGCATATGCCAGCATGCCTGGCGAACTTTCATATTTTTGGTAGAGACGGGGTTTCATTATGTTGGCCAGGCTGGTCTCAAACGCCTGACCTCAGGTGATCCGCCCACCTTGGCCTCCTAAAGTGCTGGGATTCCAGGTGTGAGCCACTGTGCCTGGCCCTTTCCAGAATGTTTTTAAATTACTTTGCCCAGATCCATCAGAGGAATGACTATCAAAGACAGCTACAGCCTTACAAAATGCTTTTCTTAAGTAATAAGACTTGAAAGTCAAAATTACTCTTTACTCCATGGGTTACAAAATGGATGTTGTGTTAGCAGGCATGAAAATGTTACTCTCTATGTACATTTCCATCAGACCTCTTGGATGACTCGCTTCATTGTCAATGAGCAGGATTACTTTGAAAGAAATCTTTTTTTCTGAGAGGTAAGTGTCAACAGTGAGCTTAAAATATTCAGTAAACCATGCTGTAAACAGCTGTGCTGCCATTTAGGCTTTGTTGTTCCATTTATAGAGCACAGGCAGAGGAGATTTACCATAATTCTTAAGGTCCTATGATTTACAGAGTAACTGTGCACTGGCCGTAACCTAAAGTCACCAGCTGCACTGTTCCCGAGAGTCAGTGCCACCTTCATCTTCTGGATAACTTCCTGCTGCATCAGCACTTGCCGCTTGAACTTGCAAGTTATGGAGATGGCTTATCTCCTTATACTTGAAGAACCAACCTCCGCTAGCTTCAAACTTTCCTTCGGCAGCTTCCCCATCTCTCTCAGCCTTCACAGAATTGAAGAGTTAGGGCTTTGCTCTGCACTAGGCTTTGGCTTAAGGGAATGTTGTGGCTGGTTTGACCTTCTATCCAGACCATAAAACTGTACCCATATCAGCAATAAGGCTGTTTCATTTTCTTATCATTCGTTTGTTCACTGGAGTTAGCACTATTAATTTCCTTTAAGAACTTTTTCTTTGCATCCATATCTCGGCTAATTGTGTGGCACAAGAGGCCTAGCTTTTGGCCTATCTGGGCTTTCGACACACCTTCCTCAATATGCTTAATCATTTCTAACTTCTGATTTAAAATTAAACATATCTAATTCTTTCTCACTTGAACAATTAGAGGGCAGTGTAGGGTTATTAACTAGTCCAATTTCTTTTTTTTTTTTTTTTTTTTTGAGATGGAGTCTGGCTCTGTCGCCCAGGCTGGAGTGCAGTGGCCGGATCTCAGCTCACTGCAAGCTCCGCCTCCTGGGTTACGCCATTCTCCTGCCTCAGCCTCCCGAGTAGCTGGGACTACAGGCGCCCGCCACCTCGTCCGGCTAGTTTTTTTTGTATTTTTTAGTAGAGACGGGGTTTCACCGTGTTCGTCAGGATGGTCTCGATCTCCTGACCTCGTGATCCGCCCGTCTCGGCCTCCCAAAGTGCTGGGATTACAGGCTTGAGCCACCACGCCCGGCCTAGTCCAATTTCAATACTGCTGTCTTCAGGAACAGGGAGGCCTGAGGAAAAGGACAGAGTTGTGGGAATGGCCAGTCAGTGCAGCCGTCAGAATACAGACAACTGGACTAAGTTCACCATCTTACATGGACACTGTTCATGCTGCCCCAAAATGATTACAATAGTAACATTGTAATCATTTTAGATCACTAACCACAGACCACCATACAGATATAATAATGAAAAAGTATGAAATACTGCAAAAATTACCAAAATGTGACACAGACAGGAAGTGAAAACATGCTGCTGGGAAAATGGCAGAGACAGACTTGCTTGGCATAGAGTTACCACAAACCTTCAATTTGTAACAAACACAATTAGCTGCAAAGTACAATAAATCAAAGCATAATAAAACGAGATACACCTGCATACTACCCAAAGCAATTGACAAATTCAATGCTATTTCTATTTAACTACCAATGACATTCTTCACAGAATTAGAAAAAACTATTTTAAAATCCGTATGGAACCAAAATAGCCAAGGCAATCCTAAGCAAAAAGAATAAAGCTGGAGACATCACACTACCTGATTTCAAGCTATCCTACAAAGGCTACAGTAACTAAAACAGCATGGTACTGTTACAAAAACAGATACACAGACCAATGGAACAGAACAGAGAGCCCAGAAGTAATGTTGCACACCTACAACAAAGTTGACAAAAACAAGCGAAAAGGACTCCCTCATTCAATAAGTGGTGCTGGGATAACTGGGATAACTGACTAACCATATGCAGAATATTGAAACTGCCTTCCTTATGCCACATACAAAAATCAACTCAAGACAGATAAAAGACTTAAATGTAAAACCTGAAACTATAAAAACCCTGGAAGATAAGCTAGAAAATACCATTCTAGATAAAGGATCTGGCAAAGATTTCATGACAAAGTCACCAAAAGCAATTGCAACAACGACAAAAACTGACAAATTGGACCTAATTAAACTAAAGAGCTTCTGCCAAAGAAACTATCAACAGAGTAAAACAGACGACCTACAGAAAGGGAGAAAACATCTGCTAACTACGCATCTGTCAAAGATCTAATATCCAGAATCTCTAAGGAACTTAAACCTAAAAGCAAAAAAACAAATAACCCCATCAAAAAGTGGGCAAAGGACACGAACAGACACATTTCAAAAGAAGGCATACATGTGGCCAACAATCATACGAAAAAAAATCTCAACATCACTCATCATTAGAGAAATGCAAATCAAAACCACAATTAGATACTGTCTCACACCAGTCAGAATGGCTATTACTAAAACATCAAAAAATAACAGATGCCAGCCAGGATGCAGACAAAAGGGAACGCTTATACACTACTGGTGAGAATGTAAATTAGTTCAGCCGTTGTGGGAAGCAGTGCAGCTATTCCTCAAAGAACTTAAAAAAATTACCATTTGACCCAGCAATCCCATTACTGGGTATATATCCAAATGAATATAAATCATTCTGCCGTAAAGACACATGGACACATATATTTACACTATTCACAATTTATTATTCACAATAGCAAAGACATGGAATAAACCTAAATGCCCATGAAGAGTAGACTGGATAAAGAAAATGAGGTACATATACAACATAGTATACTACGCAGCCATAAAGACACAAGATCGTGTCTTTTGCAGCAACACGGATGCAGCTGGAAACCATTATCCTAAGCAAACACACGAACAGAAATCCAAATACTGCATGTTCTCACTTGTAAGTGGGATCTAAACAACGAGAACAGGTGGACACAAAGATGGGAACAACAGACATCAAGGCCTACTTGACAGTGGAGGGTGGGAGGAGGGAGAGGATGAAAAAATGACCTATCAGCTACTATGCTTATTACCTGGTGGCAAAATAATCTGTATACCAAATCCCCGTGACACACAGTTTATCCATATAACAAACCTGCACATACCCATGAACCTAAAATAAAACTTTAAAAAAAGAGGTACACCTGTTTTCCAAAACCCCCAAAATTCAAAACCCAAAACATTTATGGTCTCAAGCTTTTTGGATAAGGAATACTCAACCTGTATTCCCTGTCCATAAGGAAGCTGCATAGTAAATCTGAAAGCTTCTGGCTCCAGAGCATTGCACACACCACACAAATCCAAATCACAACCAGAATCCTACCAGCAGAAACAATAAAAATAGGAAAATAACAAATTCTAATTCACTTCTACCTTCCATATCTCACGAGTATATCTGTGGCAGAAATAAAGTAACATTAAGAATTCTGACTGCAAAGGAATCTGAGATATGTACTTGTGAGTTTTAGTTTCTAAAATACCAGAAAGTTTAAATAGTATTGAATACCTTCGGTAATATAACATGAAACTCTGGTTTCCACACCAACAAACATACTACAATGGGAGAGTACAGAAGACAACCAAATTAAGGGAATGAAGTTGCTCAGAGGATATAAAGAAATTAGGATTCAAAGATGGAGGGGAAAGCGGGTGGGGAAAGAATAGATGGGGCTAAATAAATAAAACTACAATGTATATGAACAGTGTAAACAAGGACTTAAGAATTACTAAGTCCTTATTTTGTATTAGTAAATACTAAAATATAAATAAAATACACTGTAAGAATAAATGTTGTTTTATACATCAATTAGTGGTTTTTTAGACTTAATTCTTAACCCTAAGAGCTAACAGTAACCAAATAAAATAAATTTATATTGTAATAGAAAACCATAGAGGGACGATCTTGTATTTTTTAAAGGGACGGCAAAATGAACATGCCCTTGATACAACATCCCATTAACAGGCTACAATCAAATTGGATATGGTAAGTGACCAGACCACTGGTCTAGCCTAAGTCGTTTTTTTTTTTTTTTTTTTTTAAAAAAAAAAAGGGGTTACTGGAATATTAATACAAGCAAATTAATTCTAAATTAACATCCAATCTTTCAAATATTAAACTTCTATCAAAGGTATACATTAAAAGACCTTTTTCAAATTTAAAAATAAGACATTTTAAACATCAGAAAAAGGCTTTACACAGACTTTTATTCTGAAAGTTTGCTCTTCAGAGAAAGAATCACCCCCACCCCTCCCTAAAATGTAAAAAACAAAAAACTTAGTGATTCTATTTGTTCAAAAAATAAAAAGTGAAAAAAAAAAAAAGGACTTAATGAATGCTGTGTGCCTTGTCTGTCTCTCCTTCCAGAAAATACGGAAAGCTGTACTTTTCAGCCCCAAACAGGGGCAGTTTGGTGGTGCTGCATAACTAGCTCTGGCCTATAAATATGAAATATGAGCACAGCTGATACAAATCACCTCTGGGCCGAGGCAGATAAAAGCACTGCCTACAGGTCCTTGGATTTCCCTCTTCCTCACTGATGTTGGGAACATGCATTAGAGATGGTGGCATTCCAAGACAAGGGAGCCTGGATCACTGAGTCATCAAAGAGAAGAATTCCTACAAATCTGCTTTGAAACTTCACTTGAAAAACTTCTGTTAAAGACACTGAGATTTTGGGGTTTATTTATAACTATAGCACAGTGTAGATATTAGTAATAAACAAGTCTATTTAAAAATATTCCTACTTTGGTAACATAAAAAGACTGTGTGTCAAATTCACTATCCATTTTAAATAGCTAAGGGCTAACATTGCTACAAAGGTAAGTAAATATACATTACAGAAGTATATGATATACACACACACACAAACGCGCAGAGACAGAGATGAGTGAATAAAAGTAACTCTTGAAAACAAGAATATGACTTACAGTGTGAGCACATTTCCAAAGGATAACTTGCCTCATTTCCCTGGGGGAGGAGGGAAAAAAAGAAATAATTAGTCATAAAATAGGCACAAATTTCTTTAAAATATTAAACCTAAATATTTTAAGTCAAAAAACATAGGGAAATAAGCCATAAACTAATAACATGACATCTATAAATTACCTTTATATCTTTAAAAAATAAGTAAGAAAACAAATAATAATACTGTAGAAAGAGTTCTTGAATCAAACTGTTCTGATTTATGGCTCTGTCACTTAGGATTTACGCAAACAATTGATTGCAATATGTTTTAAATATTTTCTAACACCCTAAATATGTTATATGCCAAATTTGAACACATTAGGGACTGTCAATGCTCCAACTTGTCTTGCTGGGTGAATTGATTTTGCGGTAGAGCTTAGAACAAAGATTCCCTTGCCAACTCTAACTGAAGAGTTTCCTGAGACTGCAAAATGAGCTGTTAAAAAGAAAAAAAGAGAAATCTGTTACCATTTTTCCCTGTATTGAAACGTAATTTTCTATATGCTGAGCAACTAAAATAAGAAAAATATTAATGGAAAGGTGAGTCTAACTTGATAGCCAGCCACTTGAAAACCATTTCAAATTTCTCTTTTCATACAAAGTCTTATTTCATGAATAGACCATAACTTATCTGAACTCCTAATTTATATATATAAAAAAAGTAAACCTATCCGTTTTCTATACTAGGATTTTACATGAAATATACTTAAGGAAAAAAGTGTTCTAGAAAAACTAGAGACCTGGGTCAATGCCTACATTTAACGACTCTGAGAACTGGGCCCAGGGAGGTCAAATATCTGCTGGAAGATCACACCATTTGATTAGCAGTGGAATCAAAAGTACTTCTAAATCTAAAACAGTAAAAATCCCAAGTAGTGTAATAGATTCAGAAGTAGAATCATTAAGATCTTTAAAATCGTCTATAGAATTTAAAGTAACATAAGTTAAATTTTCAAAGTTCAGTGATAAATTGAATACCAAGCATCCTATATTCTAACCTTGACCCTGCCTAGCAATTAAATAGCAATAAGTATACAGTTGCTATTAATTCAAGTGTACAATTAACATTGGCATATTTAAATATATATCTACAGAAGCTATTGAAAACCTAAATTTTTTTTTTTAAGTGTGGCTGGCTTTTAAACTCCACAACATACCTTTAATCCTATGTAAACCTAAAGTCTAATCAGTAAGTTACCACATTCAATTAACTGACATGGTACCAACAGCTAGTCTTTTTCTTGCAAGTTATAGCAGATAATTGCAATTTTCCATAACTGGTAATATTAGGTCACTTTAAATATCAAATGTATGTTAAAGTAAGGATAAAAGAAAGCAAACATTAATAAAGCTTGATATTAATGAATAGAAATGGGTTTCTGCTTATTTTGCACATTACTTAATTGATCTTAATATTCTTACCATGATTCTTATCTTCACTGCCTTACATAGTCTTGCTTAATTTTTTTTTTAATGCTTTTTTTGTTTTCCTTATTCCACTCTACCTTAAAGTTAAGTATGTTTCTTGCAAGACTCTCAAAAGCATACCGGTATTTTATTTACTAAATTTTGCACTGTCACTGTAAGGTTTATAAAAAAAAAAAAAAAAAGTATCATTACTGTTTTATAAGTGAAGGTAAAAAGTAGTTATATGGTAGTTTCAAGCAGGATTTTAAAACTAGCTCCTTTTTTCTCCAGCCCACTAACCTTTACAGTGTTATCAATTCTTTGTAAATGATACCATCTATCTCACCTATTTATCTGTATCACTCCCAACTAGACAACGTCCACAAGACCTAAGAACCAACCAGGCCAGGGCTCCTAAGGACTTTCCCATTAACAAGGAATAACTCGTCATGCTCCTAAACTTGGAATCCATATATCCAAAACATTATTGCAACCACAATCTGTCCCAAACTGACCACATCACATCCCTGCTAAAATTCAATAGCTCCCACTGCCTTCACAATAAAAACCAATACTTTTTAGAAAGCTAAGTAAAATCCTTTAATTAAGACAACTCATATCTCTGTAGTCACTCTCCCAAGCCGCACCACCATCTCTACCCTACATTCCCCACTTTTTACTCCATATTCTGTATTGTTCGAACTTTTACAGCAAGAATGTCTTCATAGTTTACCTTCCATTTAAAAAAGGAAACCAAAGCAAAACATGGCAATATAAAGATAATTTTGTCAATATGGTCAACATAATTTTGTTCCATGTTCAGTCTTCCTCATGCTTAGTCATTAGTAAAAAAAGGAGTCTTGGACATTCCCCTTTATACTCCTCTCCCCACCCCCTCATGGTCAGCTTCTTAAGCTACTAGCTGGGAGTATTACATTTATCAGTAATTGTTTCATTCAGGTTTGGCGTGCGGGCTATAGTTTATTGATCCCTGAATCTAATGCATAATTACATTTAAACAAAAAATACACATCAGTTTGTAAATTATTATATCAGACTTAACTGGAAAAAATAGCATTTCTGAAGGTAAATTAATTCTGCAGTGAATTTCTAGCCGATAGCTCCAGTCCAGGATTGGGAAATACCAAAATAATGATAGATACTGTGAGAGATATACCCAATAAGGTACTGACATTTACTTCTAAGAGAACCACTCAACTGAAAAAAAAAAAAAACATAAAATTACATCTAAATATAAAAAAAGTTCTAAAGCTAACATGTTTTAAGTTTATATAAGAAAGCTTGAAGAATTCAAACATCATCCCACATGACCAAGTTATTGACAAGATCACTCGATGATGAGGTCCTTAAATAAATCCACTTGCCTTAAGTTCAAGATAGACTTTCCTTACACTATACTGATTTAAAAATTTAGTAACATCTGCCTATGAAGGAGAAATGCTACATGAACCACTCGACCAGTGTTTAAAAAACTACTAAATCAGAAAAATTTTATCAAACAACATTCATCAGGCATTATCTGTGATCACCTACATAACAAAAGAGGTAAGCCCTTAGGATCTATGTCCCAGCTTACTATCTGGAGAAAGTTTCCAGGTTGCAGCACAGGAACGGGGAACAGAAACACAGTCCCAAGACATTGCTGAATTGAGAAGTCAGAGATACATGAACTTCGTAAGGCCAAGGAGGTTAGACTTATGAGGAAGAGTACTTTAGAAAAGGGAGACGCATGAGAGACCTTTGGAGATCTGCATAAAAGTCTCCTCCAGTCTCTGCTTAAGTCTGAGAGGAAACTTCCCAAGTCCAGGAAAAGAACTAGTAGCAGGTTGAGTAACTTTTGGGAGTTTGTGCAGAGCTAGGAATAGTTCATGATCCCATGAGCCAAAATGGAGAAACTTTTAAATACACAGGGAATTGGGTCCAGTCCTCAGAACGACTACATTGGCCATGAATTAAAGGCTGTTCCGAACTTACCTTAAGAAAGACAGAAAACAAGTCTCAGATCAAATTTGGGTCTCAGTAATTTAAGCAGATGACAAAACAAACTCTTACATTCTTTAAAGGAATAAAACAAAATCTAGCACAACAGCATAAAATTTGCAATGTATGACATCCAATATAAAACATAATAGGATGCTACAAAATGGATGAACCTCAAAATCATGTACGTAAAAGCCAAAAACAAAAGACCACATATTTTATGATCCCATTTATATGAAATATACTGATAAAGAAAATACACAGAAACAGAATGTAGAGACTGGTGGGTGCCAGTTGCTGGGGGAGGAGGAATGGTGAACAATTACTTTTTGGCTATGGTGTTTCCTTTTAGGGTGATGAAAATATTTTCAAACAACACAGAGGTGGTGGTTGTACTACATTATAAATGTACTAAATGCCAGCCTGGGTAACATGGCAAAATACTATCTCTAAAAAAAAATACAAAAAAGGCTGGGCGTGGTGGCTCATGTCTGTAATCCCACCACACTGGGAGGCCGAGGTGGGCAGATCACTTGAGGTCAGGAGTTCAAGACCAGCCTGGTCAACATGGTGAAACCTCATCTCTACTAAAAATACAAAAATTAGCTGGGCATGGTGGCGGGTGCCTGTAATCCCAGCTACTCGAGAGGCTGGGGCAGGAGAATCACTTGAACCGGGGAGGTGGAAGCTGCAGTGAGCAGAGATCGTACCACTGCACTCCAGCCTGGGCAACAAAGCGAGACTCCACCTCAAAAACAAAAACAAAAATATGAGCCAGGCATGTTGGCATATGCCTGTAGTCTCAGCTACTCAGGAGGGTATTATGGGATGACTGCTTGAGCCTGGGAGGTCAAGGGTGCAGTGAGCCATGAGCGCACCACTGCATTCCAGCCTGAGCAACCAAGCAAGACTTAGTAAGTAAGTAAGTAAGTCAATAAATAAATAAATAAATGTCACTGAACTGTTTACTTTTAAAATGATTTTGTTATGTGAATTTCATGTCAATAAAATGTTTTACTTGCTGTTTAAAGAAATAATGGCTCCAAATCTTCCAAATTTGATGAAAACTTTAAATCCCCAAATCCAAGAAGTTCAATGAACTCTAAGTAGAAGAAACATAAAACAAAAAACACACACACACATAATAAATTGCTGTGACACAGAAAATCCTAAATATAATCAGAGAGGAAAAAAGATTAACTACATACATATAACAAAATTACTACAGCATATTTCTTTTTAGATACACCAAGGACAGGAAACAATGGAATCTGTTTAAAAGTGTTAAAAAAAAAAAAAAAACCATTCAGTTTTTATATCCAGCAAAAACATCTTTCAAACATTATGGCAAATGCTTCTTCCAGAAACAAAAACTGAAAGGAAACATTAGGCTCCAACATATATTCACTACAAAAAAAAAGTCAAAAGAAAATTCTTCAGGCAGAAGAAAAATGATACCAGATGGAAAGCTGGATCTAGACAAAGAAATGAAGAATATCAGAAATGGTAAATGGTAAGTATAAAAGACATTTTTCTCATTTTTAAATGTCTTTAAAATATGACTATTTAAAAGCAAAAATAATGTGTTGCGGGGTATATAAAGTGAACATATAACAGCACAAAAGGGCAGCGAAAAAACGAATGCATGCTGTTGTCAGGATCTTACACTGTAAGAGAAACACCGTACCATTATTTGAAGTAAAGCATGGTATGTTAAAGATGTATATTGTAAACTCTAGAACAGCTTTAAAAAGGAGACAAAATAAAATGGTATCACTGTGATGGTTAATTTTGTGTCAACCTAACTGGGCCAAGGGATGCTCAGCTATCCAGCTAAACATTATTTCTGAGTGAGAGTCTGCTAGGGTGCTTGTGGAAGAGATTAGCATCTGAACTGGTGAACTAAGTAAAACTGATTGGATAACATCCTATCTGTCCAGCACCTGAATAGAACAAAAAGGCAGAAGATTGAATTAGTTCTCTGCCTCACTGCCTGAGCTGCAAAGTCAAGCTTTTCCTTCCCTCAATGCTCCTGGTTCTCAGGCCTTCAGACTCAGACTAGAATTTACACCATCAGTTCTTTAGCTCTCACAACTTCAAGCTACAGCACCAGCTTTCCTGGGTCTCCAGCTTACAGACAGCAGGAGCAGAACTTCTTAGCCTCTATAATCATGTGAGGCAGTATCATACAATAAATCTCTTTCTAGACATATGTATCTCTGGTTATTTCTCTGGAGAACCCTGACTAATACAATCAGAAAAAATAATCCAAAAAAAGGCAGACAAATAGGACAAAGAAACAAAAAGCAAATAAGAAAAATAAGAAATAGCAAGAAGGCAGATTTAAAAGCAAACATTTTGAGAATTATACATTTCATAATGCTAGAAAGAGCCAATTCATCAGAAAGATGAAGTCCAAAAACATACCAATCCTACACAAATTCTTTCAGAAAGCAGAAAGGAAGGGTACTGTCCTGAACTCATTTTATGAAGCCAGCATTACTGTGATGCCAAAATCAGACAATATCACAAAAAAAGAAAACTATGGCCGGGCATGGTGGCTCACACCTATAATCCTAACACTTGGGGGGCCGAGGCAGGCGTATCACTTAAGGTCAGGAGTTCAAGACCAGCCTGGCCAACATGGTGAAACCCGTCTCTACAAAGAATACAAAAATTAGCTGAGCATGATGGTAGGCATCTGTACAATCCCAGCAACTCGGGATGCTGAGGCCGAAGAATCGCTTGAACCTGGGAGGTGGAAGTTGCAGTGAGCTGAGATTCACACCACCACGCTCCAGCCTAGGCAACAGTGCGAGACTCCGTCTCAAAACAAAAAACAACAACAACAAAAAGAAAACTATATCTAATGTTTCTCTATGACCAATAATGTAAAAATCCTTCAGAATATCTTAGCAAATTGAATCCAAAAATAAACATCATGACCAACTGAGGATTATTCCAGCAATGGAAGGTTGGTTTAATATTCAAAACTAATGTGATTCACAACATTAACAGAGAAAAAAGAAAAAAACCACACGGTCAACCAAACAGATACAATAAAAGCATCTGACAAATTCCAACACCCATTTTTGATAAAACAAGAGTAACTCAGCAAACTAGGAATATTTCTCACTCTATAAAAGGTTATCTACAAAAATTCTTCAAAAAGTGTTATATGTAATAAGATTCTCCCTAAGATTAGAACAAGATAAAGACATCTGCACAAATACAAAAGGCAAGACAAAAGAAACAAAAGGTATACAGATTGAAAAGGAATAAATTGCCTTTAGTTGCAGATGACATAATTGTGTATGTACATAAATCCTAAGCAAATTACTAAAAAGCTATCAAAGCTAATAAATGAATTAAGCAAGATGGCAAGATAAAAGGTCAATATACAAAAGTTAAATATATTTCATGTTCTGGAAACAAATGGAAAACGAAATTCAGAATACACTTCCATTTACAAAATCATCAAAAATACAAAATACTTAGAAATAGTTAATAAGAGATGTGCAGGGAGAAGACTATAAGACATAGCTGAGAAAGATCTAAGAAAATCCAGCTATATTTGTTAATAGATGAGAAGGCTCAATGTTGTTAAGATGGCAATTCTTCCCATAATGATCTGCATATAGAAGACAATCCCAATAAAAATCCCAGCAGAGTATTTTATAGAAATCAATAAACTAATTCTAAAATCCATATGGAGATGCAAAGAACCTAAGAGCCAACGGATCTGAATGAAAAAGAAGAACAATGGTGAAGGACTTACAATATCCGACTTAAAAAGTTATAAAGGGATGGCCGGGCGCGGTGGCTCAAGCCTGTAATCCCAGCACTTTGGGAGGCCGAGACGGACGGATCACGAGGTCAGGAGATCGAGACCATCCTGGCTGACACGGTGAAACCCCGTCTCTACTAAAAAATACAAAAAAAAAAAAACTAGCCGGGCGCGGTGGCGGGCACCTGTAGTGCCAGCTACTCAGGAGGCTGAGGCAGGAGAATGGCGTGAACCCGGGAGGCGGAGCTTGCAGTGAGCTGAGATCCGGCCACTGCACTCCAGCTTGGGCGGCAGAGCGAGACTCCGTCTCAAAAAAAAAAAAAAAGAAAAAAAAGTTATAAAGGGCTGGGTGCAGTGGCTCCCGCCTGTAATCCCAGCACTTTGGGAGGCGGAGGCGGGTGGATCACTTGAGGTCAGGAGTTTGAAACCAGCCTGGCCAACATGGTGAAATGCTGTCTCTACTGAAAATAAAAAAAATTAGCCGGGCATGGTGGCAGGTACCTGCAATCCCAGCTACTCAGGAGGCTGAGGCAGGAGAATCACTTGAACCTTGGAAGCAGAGGTTGCAGTGAGCCGAAATCGTGCCACTGCACTCCAGCCTGGACGGCAGAGCAAACTCGTCTCAGGGAAAAAAAAAAAAAAAAAGTTATAAAGCTAGTCATCAAAAGAGTGGTACTGGTGTAAGAACAGACAAAGATCAATTGGACAGAATAAAGTAAACACACACACACAATTTTCAAGAAAGGTTTCCAGGTAATTAAATGGGGGAAAAAAATCTTTGCAACAAATGATGCTACAACTACTAAACAGCAATATGCAATTAAAAAAAAAAGACACAAAGATTTGAACAGGTATTTCACAACAAAAGATATGATTAACATCAAATAAACACATGAAAAGACATTTAATATCACTAGACATTAGAAAAAGGCAAGTTAAAACCAAAGTGAGATATTACTATACAGGCAACTAGCATAATAACTATGTCTATAATTTTAAAATGGACATACAAAGTGTTACTGAAGATGTGGAATAAATGATTATGTGGTGAACAAAATTCTTAGCCCTTTGAAATTCTGAATCCCTTGTATACATACATTTTCTCCCAATTACTAAATCAAACACTAATCTAGTTACTGCTGCAGAAGGATTTTGCACATGTAATTAAGGTCCCAAATCAACCACCTCTGGATAAGACTTATCCAGGTGGCCCTGACCCGTAAAAGCCCTTTAAAAGCCGTTTTCCTTGTGTGGTCTAAGAAGGTGAAAATGAAAGAGTCAAAGCAGGAGAGGAATTCAACACAAAGGAAGTGGAGGGGCCACATGGCATTGAATGCAGGCAGCCTGACAGGGATGAGAGTGACCTCTAGTGAACAGGAGCAAGGAAACAGAGTGCTCAATCTCACAAGGGCAAAGAGCTGAGTTCCGCCAATAATGTGAACAGCTTAGAAAGCACACCTCCCCAGAACCCCCAGAGGAGAACTTGGTCTGGTTGGCACCTTGATTTCAGTCTTGTGATACTCTGAAGAGAACCCAGTCACGCAGTGGTGAGCTTCTGATTTACAGAACTATGAAATAATAAATGAGTGCTGTTTTAAACTACTATGTTTATGGGAATTTGTTACACAGCAACAGAAAACTAATAACCAAACTTACAGTGTATGTGGCTAAAAGTAAAAACATTGACATACCAAAGTGTTGGCGAAGATGCAGAGCAAATGAAAATTTTATATCTTGCTAGTGAGAACTCAAAACTGTACTGCCATTTCAGAAAACAGTGTGTTGGACTCTTAGCGTAACCGGAAATGAAAACATGTCCACACAAAAATTTGTACTCACATGTCCACAGCAGCTTTATTCAGCTTTATTCTTAATAGACCAATCTGAAAACAACCTAAATGTCTTCAACTGGTGAACAGATATACTGTTATATCCAGACAACAGAGTACTATTCAGTAATGAACAGGAAAAGACTACTAATACACCCAATAACATAATGAATCTCAAAAGCAATATGCTAAATGAAAGAAACCAGACACAAAAAGCTATGTGCTGTATGGTTCCATTTATAAATACTACAAAAAACAAACTATAGTAACTGAAAGTTCAGGGGTTTTTGGGGTAGAGGGGGAGAGCAGGGAGTGAATGAAAAAGGTACCAGGTAACATTTCAGGGTGATAGACCTATTCTACATCTTGTCTGTGGTGATTACAAAACTATATACATTTATCAAGGCACATTAACTATATACTTAAAACTAGTTTTTATCATAGGTAAGTTATACCTCAATAAAGCTGATTTTTATAACTCAATATATTAAGGACCTTAGTCCCAAATATAATGGAATTGCTTAATACATAATTTAAGTCTCCGGTTAAGAAACAATCTCATCACTTTCTTTAAAATAATAAAGTTTCACAGCTGTCATATTATTCAAAATTCAAACTATATGAATTTATTTTTATAAGACACACATTTCAAGATAATGTATTCATAGCAAATAACATTTTCCAGATTAATCTTACAGAATCATGAGAAACCAAAAATTATTTACACTTACAGTAATCTTGACATTTATAATTCATCCCTTAGTCTCTCCTTCCCTGATTTTAAACTCCATGAAGGCACCAACTGTCTTATTACCTTTTGATATTCTTTGCCAGATTTAACATTGTCCTAAATTTACTTTAAGGGAAGAATTTGATTAGGTGCATGGTAAAAGTCTGAAACAGTTTAAGTCCTATTTAAGCATCAAGCGCTGAAGTACAAGGTTAGATTAAGGGCATTAGAACACCCGAATTCTTAAGAGTCCAGTTATTAAAGCACTTTAGATTTTCTCTTTCCTTTTGATGCTCACTTTTCATAATGAGTATTAAGCATTTGGATCTGCATACATTTTAAATAAGCAAACAGTACTCTAATACTGAAGTAATATTTATAGTTCACAAAGAGTCTACAACCAAATAAGGAAATGTTGTCATCTCTTAAAGTCTACTAGATAAAGATAAATGTCTAAATATTCTGACTGCATATCCTCTGAAATATTCAAAGCTTTACGGAATGTATCCATAAAATTTATTTTTATTCTTTCAAACTTTGTCACTTTAAGATCAAAGCAACTCTAAACCAAAGAGAACCAAGTTTTTTTCATTTCTTCGCCAGAAAAATTTTTTAGATAATATTTTCCTGATTCCTACTGATTTTGGATCCCAAAACTGACAACCATAATAGAATTTTTTTAAATGTTGAATAACATGAACTTGAAGAAAGTTACCTTAGGAATCATTCCAAATGTCTTTACCTGCTGAAAGACAGCTTGATGACTGCACAATTAATGTAATTATTATAATGAAATTAGTTTTTTCTAGGGTAAAGTCACTGACCATCTTAGTAACTGTTCTAGAACAGATTCTCCCTCTTCTTAAGAAATACAAAGCAAAAGGCATAAAACCATGGATGCATGAATGTCAGGGACAGGGAGTGAAAAGATCAAAAGACCAAAACAGGAGATAAAAACCAATCATACCAATGACAGATCCAAGCTTCTTTAATGATTTTAGGAGTAGGGGAAAAAAAATCCTAAAAATTTCTAGTCTGATAAATGCTGCCATAATTACAATCTATAACTTGTTTTAATCCATCCAGCAAATGTCTGAAGGCACATAATATATGTTACCTATTTTAAAGATCCTATTACTAACTTTGACAGTTAAAACATATTTCCCATTAAATGACACCTACATTACCCCCACTCCTGTTTTTCCTTCTACTATATAATGTTAACCACAATTTTTGTGTTTATCTTGTATTGTGCACAATTCTGCTGAACGTATTCATTAGTACTGTAAGTTATCTTTTGTAGATCTCTTGAAATTTTTCTATGTAGATAGTCATACTATCTGCAAATAGGATCTGTTTTTCTTTCCAATCTGTATGCCTTTATATTCTTTTCCTGCCTTACTGCACTGGCTAGAACTTTCAGCACTATGCTGAAAAGAGCAGAAATCCTTGCTTTGTTACAGATCTTACAGAGAAAGTACTCAATCTTTTGCCATTAAGTATAATGTGAGCTGTAGGTTTTCACAGATGTTCTTTATTCAACTGAGAACATTTCCCTCTACATTTTTCTAAGTTTTTGTTTTGTCTTGGGTTTTATTCTTTAGCCTGTTAATATAATTATACAGACTAAGTTTCAAACAGTGAACCAGCTTTGCACCCATAAAACAACTATAACTGATTATGGTGTATAATCTTTTAAAAGCATTAACTCTACTTGTTAATGTTTTAAGGGTTTCTGCATCTACACTGACATGAGGATGTTGATCCATAGTTATCGTTTTTGGATTTTGGTATCAAGGAAACAGGGCTACTCAAATTCTATTTCACACTGGAAGAAGCGTGATAGTTTGTGTTTAAGGAACTGGTTAATTACTTCAAAGCTGTCAAATTTATGTGTATAGAATTAGTTATAGTAACCCCTTATCTTTTTTCACATCTGCGGGTCTAGAGTGATGTTCCCTATTTCATTCCTTATAATGGTAATTTCTGTCTTATTACTTGTCAGTCTTATTTATGTTTTTGAAGAATGAGCTTTTTTTTTTTTGAGATGGAGTCTTGCTCTGTTGCCCAGCCTGGAGTGCAGTGGCACGATCTAGGCTCACTGCAAGCTCCGCCTCATGGGTTCACGCCATTCTCCTGCCTCAGCCTCCCGAGGAGCTGAGACTACATGCGACTGCCACCACGCCCAGCTAATTTTTTTGTATTTTCAGTAGAGACGGGGTTTCACGGTGTAGGCCAGGATAGTCTCGATCTCCTGACCTCCTGATCCGCCCGCCTTGGCCTCCCATAGTGCTGGGATTACAGGCTTGAGCCACCGCGCCCGACCAGAATGAGCTTTTTGTTTCAAAGGTTTTTCTCTATTGTTTTTGTTTTTTCATTTCATTTACTATTTCCTTCCTTCTGCTCACTTCAGGTAGATTTTTCTCATCTTTTTTTCTAGGTTCTTGAAGTGGGAGCTTAGATTATTGATTTGAGGGGTTTTTCTTTTCTTTTTCTCAATTGTGTGCATTTAGTGCTATAAATTTCCCTCTCTGGATCGCTTTAGTTGTATCCCACAACTTTTGGTATGCTGTATTCTTATTTTCGTGAAGTTCAATGTATTTTTTTAAATTTCCCTTGAGACTTCCTCTTTCACTCATAGATTATTTGGCAGTGTTTAGAGATTTTCCAGTTACCTATTATTGATTTCTAGTTTGATTCCACTTTGGTAGAACACATTTGATTTCAATTCCTTAAAATGTATGTTTATGTTTTTTGGGGGGTTTTCTGAGACAGGGTCTCCCTATCGCTCAGGCTTGAGTGTAGTGGCATGACATGGCTTACTGCAGCCTTGAACTCCTGGGCTCGAGTGATCCTCTCCCACCTCAGCCACTCGACTACAGGCATATGCCATCGTGCTCAGCTAATTTTTTTTTTTTTTTTCATGGAGACTGAGTCTTTTTACATTGCCCAGGCTCGTCTCAAACTCCTGGCCTCATGTAATCCTCCTGCCTTAGCCTCCCCAAGCATTTAGGATTATAAGCATGAACCACCATGCCCAGCCGAGGTTTACTTTTATGGCCCAGGACATAACTTTCCTTGCTATATGTTCTCTGGTCACTTGAAAAGATGAAGCATTCTATAGATAGTACTGGATGATTACCTTGTTTAGTATCTTTCTATATCCCCCTTGCTGATTTTCTTGCTTGGTTATTTCATCATTTGCTGAGAAATAGGTGTTGATGTCTCCAACTATAATTCTGGACTTGTCTATTTCTCTTTTCACTTCCATCAGTCTTTCTTCATGTATTTTGCAGTTCTACTGTTAACACATTTAAAACTGCTATGTCTTCTTAGTGGATTAACCCTTTTATCATTATACAATGCCTAGTCACTTTCTCTGGTAATTGCTTTGTTATGAGGTCTACTTTATCTAATATTAAATATAACCATACCTGCTTTCTTTGGATTAATGTTTGCATGATAAATCTTTCTCCTTCCTTTCACTTTTAACATGCCTATACTGTTATATTTAAAGTACATTTCTTACAGAAATCTTATGATTGGGTAATCTCTTTAATTCATTCTGCCAATATGTTTAATTGGGGGGGGGGGTTGTGTATACATACATATATTTGGAAACAGGCTCTCACTCTGGAGTGTAGTGGCACAATCTTGGCTCACTGCATCCTCCACCTCCCAGGTTTAAGCAATGCCCCCACCTCAGTCTCCTTTGTAGCTTGGACCACAAGCACTCGCCACCATGCCCAGCTAATTTTTTCTATTTTTGGTTGAGACAGGTTTCACCATGTTGCCCAGACTGGTCTCAAACTCCTGAGTTCAGGCAATCCACATGCCTCAACCTTCCCAAGTGCTGGGATTACAGTTGTAAGTCACCATACCCAGCCTTCATTTCTGTTTTCTTTATCCTGTCTCCTGGCGGGTTAAACTTTTTTTAAATTCCATTTTGATTTATCTATGATGCTTCTGCATGTATCTCTAGAGCTTTCTTAGTGGTTGCTCTATGTACATTATACAGATAACTTTTCACTATCTTATTAGTTCATCATTCTACCCTCCCCCTGCTCACAGCTATCTTAAATATTTCCTCTACATACCTTTAGAACCACATCAGTGTTGTAATTTTTGCTTCAACACTCAAACATAATTTAAAAACCCAAAAGGAGAATGTCTATTGTATTTACCCATATTTTCATACTTTGAATTGTTCCTTCCTCTTTCCTGATGTTCCAAGATTCTTTTATCATACCCCTTCTGTTTTCAGAATGTCTTTTGTTATCTTTCTAGGGTAAGTCTGCTGGTGCGACATATTCTCTTAGTTTTCCTTCATATGAGAATGTCTTGATTTCCCTTTCATTCCAGAAGGATGTCTTCTCTAGATACAGGTTTCTGAGTTGGCAGTCCTTTTCTTTCAGCACTTGAAAAATGTGAAATTTCCTTCTGGCCTCTATGGTTTCTGATGAGAAAACTGCTATCATTTGAACTGTTTTCCCCATCTACATGAAGTGTAATTTCTCTCGTGCTCATTTAAAGACTTCTCTTGTTTTTATAAGTTTGACTTTGAGATGTCTTGGTCTGGATGTCTACAGGGTTTGTCCTGCTGAACACTCACTTGGCTTTTTAAAACTTAGGGTCTTTTGCCAAATTCGCAATATTTTCAGCCATTATTTCCTTAAGTACTTCTTCAATCCTGCCCTCTCTCTTCCTCTCCTTCTGTGACTCCAACGACACAAGTGTTACATCTTTTTATAGTCTCATGGTTCCCTGAGGTTCTTTTAAATTTTTTTTTTTTTTTTTTCAGTCTGTTTTCTGTTGTTCAGATTGGGTAACTACTTCTGCCTGCTAGTTCACTGACCTCTCCTCAGTCTGTTTGCTATTAAGCCTACTCACTGGGCTATTGTATTGGTTATTGTATTTTTCAGTTCTAAAATTACTATTTGGTTTTTCTATGTCTTCTATTTTTTAGCTGAAGTTTTCTTTTTTTTTCCCATTTCATGTACATCAGTTTTTTCTTTGAGTGACACAGGCTTGTTTATTTTTGAGAAAATGTGTGCCAAATACTCAAGTGTGAATAATAGGTTTTATTAGTTGTTCTCACTAGTAGCTTTGGTATTCTATGAAATAAAGCAGCTAGTTCAGCTTATAAATCACACAAGTGCTGGTTTTTCCTCAAAACTACAATTACGATTTTATATGTACAAGTAGTGCTTTACACTTTTATTTTATCATAGAGAATATTTAAAATATGTGTAGTTACTGGTTGAGATTTAACAAAATAGTGCTTTATCAGTGATATTCTTAAGCAAAAGTGGTGTTTTTTAAAACTGCAAGTATACAGTAATAATACAACTTCTAGTAAAGTAGGGTGCTCCTGTTTCGATTCATGCTAAGGTGCCATCAGTTTTACTAATGATTGCTTTTGTACCATCAGTACAAATAGAAACACAGTAAGGACAAGTCATGCTTTAGTGTTATTATGAAAACAATTTTGACCTCATGTGCTCCCTAGAAAGTGTCTTGGGGATCCCCAAGTATCCATGAACCACTCTGAAAACTGCCAATCTAAACTTAAGATTTTATTTAGGCCGGGCGCCGTGGCTCATGCCTGTAATCCCAGCACTTTGGGAGGCCAAGGCAGGTGGATCACCTGAGGTCAGGAGTTCAAGACCAGCCTGGACAACATAGCAATACCCCATAACTACTAAAAATAATAATAATACAAAAATTAGCCGGGCGTGACGGCAAGCATCTGTAATCCCAGCCACTCAGGAGGCTGAGGCAGGAGAATCACTTGAACCTGGGAGGTGGAGGTTGCAGTGAACCAAGATCACATCACTGCACTCCAGCCTGGGCAACAGAGTGAGACTCTGTCTCCAAAAAAAAAAAAAAAAAAAAAAAAAAAGGTATGTAGATTTTGCCCTTAGGGAGTACGAACATGTAAAGAATTGAAAGAGAAATTTATCAAAGAAAAAGAAAACCCATACAGCCACAGAACCAGTGGACTATGGATCTACTCTATTTGTCTTAATATTCTATTATAGTGGGTTTTTTTTTTTTTTTTTTTTTTTGAGACAGAGTCTTGCTCTGTCACCCAGGCTGGAGTGCAGTGGCGCGATCTCAGCTCACTGCAGTCTCCACCTCACAGGTTCAAGCAAATCTCCTGCCTCAGGCTCTCGAGTAGCTGGGATTACAGGCATGCACCACCATGCCCAGCTAATTTTTGTATTTTCAATAGAGACAGGGTTTTGCCATGTTGGCCAGGCTGGTCTCCAACATCTGATCTCAGGTGATCCACCCGCCTCAGCCTCCCAAAATGCTGGGATTACAGGCTTGAGCCACCACGCCTGGTCTCTATTGTATTTCTATAATAATCTCTATTATCCTATAATACATATCACAAAGATATCCTGGCCAGGCTACTATCTACTATAATCTACTATAATACACAATCACAAATACTTTCTTATTTACTTCTTTCTTTCTTATTTCTTATTCACACAAAAGCAGACCACATTATTCTGAGTCTCTCTCGTATAGAAAAATATTTTCTCAGTAACCACACAATTACTTTGGCTATGGATGAGACAAGATTCTATCTTAACTAATACCTAAATTAAATGCAAAGAGATGTTTCCACACATGGCATCAGTTTCTCATTAACTTACTACACTGCAAGCTCCATGACAGCAAAGAACTTGTGTATTTTATTTACTCTTCAGTTCATGATACAGAGAAAATAATAAATAGTTTTGAATTATCATTAAATATGTTTTTATAAGTACTTATTAAGTAAATCCCTTTTATTTCTTTGGGAAAATATATTGACTCCAAAACAACCGGAATTTTAGTTTTATATACAGTCCACTTGCAAGTGGATCTTCCTCTGCATGCCAACCACAATTTTTCTATTTCTAGGAATGAGACCTCCAACATTTACGCAAATTCTCAAAAGACTGAGTATTATGTCCAAAAAGGTAAAAATAATATTTTACAAATTGCTTAGTACACTGTAAGCAATCAATTAATAAATCTAAATATTCAAAATCAACACCTAAAATCTGATAGCTCTTTTCTTCTGGTTTTCTTCTAAACATGGAATTTCTTTTCTACTATTCTTTAAGTTCTAAAATCCTTCAGATACCTCAGATAAACTAATTTACATTTCAATGACTTTTTTCAAACTGAACACAGAATAAATGTTGCTTTCTCAAGTTTCAAAAGATATTTTTTTTAGGTAGAAACTAATGGATCTAGAAAGTAATCCTTAAAAGTTAACTCTGTGACTACAAATAGGGATGGAAAAAAGAAAGATAAAATTTACTGAATACAAAAAAACAGAGAAATAACATTTACATGCTGAGCACTCTATTAAAGACTTTACACACATTATCTCATTTATCCTCCCAAATAATCCCCTGGGTAGAGGTTATCAAGAAGCTTAAAGCTGGGCGCGGTGGCTCACGCCTGTAATCCCAGCATTTTGGGAGGCCAAGGCGGGCGAATCACGGGGTCAAGAGATCAAGACCATCCTGGCTAACACGGTGAAACCTGTCTCTACTAAAAATACAAAAAAATTAGCTGGGCGTGGTGGCGGGCGCCTGTAGTACCAGCCGCTACTTAGGGAGGCTGAGGCAGAAGAATGGCATGAACCTGGGAGGCAGAGCTTGCAGTGAGCCGAGATTGCGCCACTGCACTCCAGCCTCGAGGACAGAGCAAGACGAGTGCGCAAAAAAAAAAATGAAGCTTAAGCAGCTTGCACAAGGTCACGCAGCTGGTAGTGGTAGAGACCAAATTTGAATTCAAGCTAATATAAATCCCATAACATTCTTATCAACATATAAAGCCACAGCCTTTCCGGATTATACAAGAGGAGCAAGAAGTTATTGCAGCCATTTTCTTCTCATCTTAGAACACTTAAATGCAAGTGGTTTGTTAAACTGCCAACTCACACTGGCATAGCAATTTTAAATGTCTTCCATATATCTAAAACAGTAGTCACAATCGCAGAAACATGACAGTGAGAGGGTGTCAGATAGGTGAAGACAGCTGAAGAGTAAATGGATGAAAAATGTGAAATACTATTACACGGAAACTTTCCAACAACTTCTTGCAGGTAGCAACAATAATTTGGTACTACTTTCTAATTTAAAAACACATATAATAACCTCCTCAAAAACCAGAAAATTATATATGTATGGCATTTTCAATAATTATAACTGAGAAAGTAATATCAAAACAAGAAATAAAGTCCTGGCAATGGGACAGTTCGGATAATGGTAAGATACCATATTGACTACGGCCACAGGAAATGGCTGAAGTAGAGAGAAAACTAAAGGTTAGTAAAATGGAGGTGGTCAACAAACACTAAAGCTAGAATGTCCATAAAGATGTAAAGTGATGGTGGAACACAGACGGAAATGTGAGACAGGTACTTAAATTCTGAATGAAAAATTGAGTAACGAGAAAGATTTGAGTTAGCAATGAGAACAGATAAATGGCTTAGCAGGAAAATGAAGAATAATCTATTATGGGTCAGCAAGTTTTGGCCCTAGGTCAATAAGCCTACCACCTGTTTTGTTTTTATTACAGCTCTATTGAGATATAATTTATATACTATACAAACCATCCATCTAAAGTATACAACTCAATAGTTTTAGTACATTCATACCATTATGCAACCATCACACCACAATCAAATTTAGAGCATATTTATTACCCCCAAAAGCCTGTATCTACTGGCAGTCATTCCCCAACTCCCCCGCGGGCCAGCCCTAAGTAACCACAAGGTCACGCAGCTGGTAGTGGTAGAGACCAAATTTGAACTCAAGCTAAGTTCAAGTCAGCCCTAAGTAATCACAAATTCTGACTCTACATATTTGCCTATTCTGGATATTAAATACAAATGAAATTATACAATATATGATCTTTTATGACTGACTACTTAGTGGAGTATTTTCAACGTTAATTTAATGTGTTGTAACAAGTATCAACACACTTCTTTATACTGGTGAACATTTCGTTCGTACGGACATACCATATTTATTCATCAGTTAACAGACATTTGGACTGTTTCCATTTTTGGCCATTATGAATAACGTTATTATGAACATTCATGTCCAAGTTTTTCACTTCATTTCACATGTTTTTCTTTTAGGTATATACCTAGGAATGGAATTACTAGGTCATATGGTAACTCTATGTTTGACATTTTGAGGAATTATTTTCTAATGCAGTTATAAACATTTACATTCCCACCTGCAAGGTTTGAGGGTTCCAATTTCTCTACATCCTTGACAATACTTATCAGTCTTTTTTGATTATAACTATCCTAGTGGATATGAATTGTTATCTTGTTGACATTTTGATTTGCAATTCTCTAATGACTAATGATGTTGAGCATCTTTTCATGCACTACTGACATCTGCATATCTTCTCTGGAGAAATATCTACTCAGAACCCTTGCCCATTTTTAAATTGAGTTATTTGTCTTTTTATTGCTGAGTTACAAGAATTATTTATATATCCTGAATAGAAGTTTCTTATCAGATATGATTTTGAGAAACTCCCCCCTTCTGAGCATTGTCTTATTTTCCTGTCCTTTGAAGCTTAGATTTGTTAATTTTGATGATACACAATTTATCTTTTTTTTCTTTCATTTCTTTCAATGAAAGAAAATGGTTTTGGTATCATATATTAAGAAACTATGTGTCACCTGCATTTGTAAAGTTTTATTGGCATACTGCCATGCTCATTCATTTATGTACTGTCTATAGCTGCTTCACACTACAATGGCAGAATTGAAATGCTGCAACAGACTGTATGGCTCACAAGCCTAAAATATCTATTATCTGGTCCTTTGCAGAAAAAGTTTTCCAACTCATGATCTAAAACAATGCCAACAACTCCTAATTACCCCTAACCTAAAATGAATAGCTATGCTCCACCTGAAAGAGCTTCAAGGGAGATGACAACCTTCAGAGAGGAAGCAGAATTTTGGTCATAGTAACTAGACAGATTATTTTGGTGAGGAGAATGACAACATGAGGGGATAGCTATGTACTGGTGAGGGAAGAGGTCAGTATAACATCAGAAGCCAGATATAGTTTTTACTATTTAAAATCCCATCAGTAATCTGGGACCCTTATTCAGAGTACCTAATAAAATGGCAATGAGGTTGTTTTTACTATCATATGGCCTAGACTCCGGTGATGGGAAGTAATCTAGGGGCAGGTTATAAAAACTTAAATGCCAGAGTAAGGAATGTGGCCTTTTTCTAGTATGCAAGAGCCATTAAGAATACAATGAGACCGAAGGAAAAACCTTCTATGAGACTTTTAAGAAAGTTTTGCTCCTTAATTAATAAAGAAGCATTCCCTGCTCTTCTTCGGCCAGATGCTAGTGTCTAAAATTGGGGCAGCGCTCTGCTGACATGCAGAGAAGCTTTAAAGTAAGCAGGGCTTATGTTCTTGATGAAACTGAACTGCTTTCTCAAGTTTCAAAAGATTTTTTTTAGGTAGAAACTAATGGATCTAGAAAGTAATCCTTAAAAGTTAACTCTGTGACTACAAACAGGGATGGAAAAAAGAAAGTTAACATTTACTGAATACAAAAAAAAAGAGAGAAATAACATTTACATGCTGAGCACTCTATTAGAGACTTTACATATATTATCTCATTTATCCTCGCAAACTGAACTGCTGAACCAACCCTGTAACTCTCTGGCTCTGAGCTTCTCATTCTGTGAAATAACAAACTGCTTATTATTTAAGTCACTTTTAGTTAGCTATTGTTACTTGTAGCCAAAAATACCCTGATACATTCTTGACTGTTAAGCACTACATTTCTGAATAGTGGGCTGCACAGAAATTAGGATTATGAAACCTAGACCTGCCAAAAATACTACATACTGGTTTCCAGTAGTTCAACTGATTCTTAAAAAAATATAAACAGCATTTTACAATTTATCAAACATCTTAATTACCTACACCAACAGTCAGAAGAACTGTGAAGCGGGCAATCTTGAGGTTATTTTACAAATATAAGGGTTTTTTTTTAGAGTACTCCAAAACAGGCCTTCCAATTCCATAGCCCAGTCTTGCTCTACCAAATCATGTTACTTCTCATAATATCAAATTAAATTTACTGATAAGCGAAGTAATCAACAACAAAATTACAGTATTCTTTCAGCACTTGAACAATTACTTGACATTATACAATTCCATGAGTAATGTGACCAGAATGAATAATAAAATGCCAAAACAGCTGCTACATGTTAAGTTCAAACTGCACAAGCAGAGTAGCCAGAAGAAATCTAGCACTTTATAGTAGCTCTACTGAAGCACTCACTATAATATTTCCCTCCACAGTTTCTGGGGCTGTATCTTTTTTTCGTTCATCTTTATACCTCAAACTATGTTTGATATATCCAGTAAGTGAACATTAAATGTTTGCTAAGTGAAGGATATCAAAGATGTAGACTTGTACTAACACTTTACTAGGTGTTCTAGAATCTCCAGAACAACAACAAAAAAACGCTATGATAAATCAGCTTAGGTAAACAAAGGTAAACACTGTTCATAAATTTTGAGTTTCCTTTATTTATGAAAATGTTTCTTTACCCTTTACAAATGAAAGTAACACCCTGACATATAAGTGTCTACTCACATATGTAACAAGAATTTTGAAGCATAAAAGAAGCTCTCTTTTACAATCAATAGCATTTTCCCTTCTGGTAGCTCTCCCATTTGTGCCTAACACACTGGGGGTTTTCTAAGCATTTATTCACAGGACTTGCAAAGGTCTCCCTAGTCCTAGACGATAAGTATAACTTAGCTCCACTGCACTTCTGCGTTAAGTGACAGATACCACAACAGCCACTAGATTTACAAAGATGAAAAAAATGCATCCACCGCTCTTGAGGAGCCAACAGCTTAGGAGGGCAGGCAATTAAACATAATGAAATATGGAAGGTACCACTGAAAGTTACTTACAAATGGCCATTAAATGCCATTAACATTTTCACAGAATGCCACTGTGGATCTTGACGTTTGCCAGACAGAGAAAGGGGAGAGACGTTGCCCACAGAAGAAAGAGTACAAAGGCACCAATAAGTGAAAAAGGATTAGGCATCTGAGAAAGCAGCAGTTTGAACTAGTTACAGCATAAGGATGGCTAGAAGTAAGGGTCACAGCCTGAGTGTCATGCAAAACAGTTTAGATTTTTAATTCTGGAAGATGTAGCCTTGACTTTCAAATCAAAGCACACTGACATAAGATTTCCTCATCCAAAGAAAAACTCTCATGGCAATAGCTAAAGCAGAATGAAGTAAGAAACTACAGGCAAAAAGAAAAAAGTGTTATGTGGGCTATCAAAATAGCCCACTTGAGAAATAAATGAAAGCACGACAATGTCAATGGCAACGGGGATGAAGAAGTAGCAGATTCAAGAGGCATTTGGGGGATCTAAATGAAAAGACATGTTTGCTATATAACATGGTATTTATGTTCCTCAAAAAAACCTCATGTTCTTAAATTTAGTCCGGAAGAGACACTTAAAACCTATGCAACTTTGTAACCACAGTACTAATAAAAACAATACAAATCCTAATAAAAATATTAACATAAAGATGTGCTGAATAAACATAATAAAAGACTTTTTAAAGGTACAAACGAAAGTAACAGAAAAAGGTATAACGATCATTTGAAGCAAAGTTATCAAAACAAGGAAAAAAATGCATAAAGATCTAGAAGTGTTGTGCAATAAACTGTTCCAACACAGATAAATAGCCAGTATCAGTCCGGAGGAAGGATGTGAACTAAATGGACAGTATACAGTACCATATTCTGTAGCTTGCTGCTTTCAGCTGTGTTACTATATTTTGAATTCATCTACCACCACTTGGTGGCACAAAGCATTAATATGCTGCGAATATTATGTTTCCTTGTTTACTGAGAATAAGTCAATTTGTGTTACAGAAATAAACAATATATTAAGTGCAACTGAAAAATGCCTTAAGACTTAGTAGTGAAGAGATAAAGTATGACTGTACAAGGTTTCCAGGGGAAAGTGCATGGATAAACACTGTCTCCATTAAGAAAAAAATAGAGAATAATGAAGCATCAATATGAAGATAAATGAATGTGGTTTTGGTTATATTTAGTTGAGTTTGAGGTGTCTTAGAAATATCCTTATTTAAATAGTATCCAGTAAGCAGAATTATGAACTGGAGAAGAGAACAATGTGGACTGAAAAATATGAATGAATCATCAGTACACAGGAAACAGATGAAACTCTGAGGGAAAAAAAAAGGAATTTGTGCATTCACTCAAGAAATATTTACTGAATTTCTATAATGTGTAGGGTCTTATGCTGGCAGCGGCGGCATATAAAAGTTGTTAAATTAGCCTAAATTTGGCCTCAGGATGCCTCTGCACTTGAGTCCTTACATAACCACAGCCTGCCTCAGTAAACCAATTGAAAACCTAAGAGTACACAGATGGTCCCTAACTTAAAGTGGTCTGACTTACAATTTTCAACTTTACGATGGTACCCATACAATCATTCTGTTTTTCACTTTCAGTACAGTATTCAATAAATTACGTAAGTATTACAAAATAGGCTTTGTGTTATCTATTTTACCAACTGTAGGCTAATGTAAGTGTTCTCAGCACATTTAAGGTAGGTTAGACTAAGATGTACATTAGGCGTATTCAAGGCATTTTCAGCTTACAATGGGTTTATCGGGATGTAACCCCAACGTACGTCAAGGAGCAGCTGTAATTTTACAACACAGCTGAGTCTCGGTCAATTACAGCAGCCGAGCTTCAGTCAATCTCAGGCAACCAATGACTCAAATAAGGTAAATGACCTGTAACCAATTAAGCGCTGTACCTCACTTCTGTCTTATACTTCACTTCTATTTTCTATCTTTAAATACTACTTGACCATGCTGCTGGTTGGAGTTCTTAGATCTGTTCTGATTCTCAGAGCTAACCCATACACAGATTTTTCTTTCTCAAACTCTGCTAAATTGAACTTGTTTAAAGATTGTTTCCTTTTAACAGATGAAAAACAAGACAGACAAGCTGCACATTCTCACAGAGTTCACATTAAATCATGGGGAGACAGAAAGCGACCAAATACCTCAAAACTAATCAATTATGTGCTACAACGGAAACATTAAAGGTACTAAAAGAGTATAACATAGAACATGACCCGACCTGCTCTGGAGTGTGTGGCTCCCACTTAACTGAGGGACTTTTGAGGCATTCCTGTAGCATACACAAAGGTTTGGATGGTGGAATAAACATAGCAAACAATACTGGGTCAAATGACACGAGGCCAAGTGGCTAGAGCATAGAAAACAAGTAGGAACATGGTGGAAGAGACAGAAGTAAGCAGATGTAGAATTTATGGAGTCTTATAGGCTACATTAAAGATTTTAGTCTTTATAATGCCAGAATTTTAAACGGGAAAGTAATACAAACATATATGAGAGAGTCTTGGACCAAACCTAGATCAAAAGCTGGCAACAGACTAAAAATGGTCAGAGAGGTAGAAATAGCAACTAGCAACAGTAGAAAAGGTCACAGAAGCCAAAAGAGGAGAATTTCAAGAGTTCCCAACAAGGTCCAACATTACAAAGCAGAAAAACGTTAAACCAAATGCATTTAATGAATTCCTATGGGATCTCCAGACACTCTACAGTGGTCCCTCAGTATCCACTGGGAACTGGTCCCACTTCCCCATCCCCACCCCTTAGAAACCAAACTCCACAGATGCTCAAGTTCCTGATATAAAATGGCATAGTATTTGAATGTAACCTATGCACATCCTCCTGTATACTTTAAATCACCTCTGGATTATTTGCAATATCTAATACAATGTAAATAGTATTTATACTAAATTTTTATTTGTATTATTTTTCATTATTTTTTTGTTCCAAATATTTTCAATCCATGGATCCAGAACTTATGGGTAGGGAAGGCCAACTGTATACTGTCACCACAATTTAAGGCGTTGTCATTCCCACTTTTGATACGTATGTACTGCACTAAATAAGGTCTAGAGAGTTTATGATATTTGTTCAAGGTCACATTGCTAATAAATGGCAGAGCCAGAATCTAAATTCAGATCTTCCCAACTCCAAATCTCATGCTGGTAATTAGAAGATTACTGACAATGTGGCTGGGCACAATGGCTCATGCCTACAATCCCAGCACTTTGGGAGGCTGAGGCAGGCAGATTACGAGGTCAGGAGCTCGAGACTAGCCTGACCAACATGGTGAAACCCCGTCTCTACTAAAAATACAAAAATTAGCCAGGCATGATGGCACATGCCTGTAATCCCAGCAAAGAGGCTGAAGCAGAAGAATCACATGAACACAGAAGTCGGAGGTTACACTGAACCAAGATTGTGCCACTGCACTCCAGCCTGGCCCACAGAGTAAGACTCCATCTCCAAAAAAAAAAAAAAAGATTACTACTAATGGAAGTAAGTTTCATTGACATGCAGGTGCAAAATCATTGTAGACAAGCAGTATCTAACGGAAATTTCTGCCACAATGGATATGTTCTTTATCTACACTGACACAGTAGCCACTAGCTAAATGTAGCTATTGTGTACTTGTAGATACTGTGAATGAAGAACTGAATTTATACTTTTACTTAACTTTAATTAACTTTAAAATTTAAACCACCAATATAACTAGGGTCTTCTGAATTAAACATCACTGAACTGTGGTGGACTGAAAAACAAGAAATGTGCCGGGCGCGGTGGCTCACGCCTGTAATCCGAGCAATTTGGGAGACTGAGGCAGGCAGATCATGAGGTCAGGAGTTTGAGACTAGCCTGACCAACATGGTGAAAACCCGTCTCTACTAAAAATACAAAAATTAGCCAGGTGTGGTGGCACACGCCTGTAACCCCAGCTACTCAGAGGCTGAGGCAGAGGAATCGCTTGAACCTGGGAGGCTGATGTTGCACTGAGCCAAGATTGTGCCACTGCCCTCCAGCCTAGACAACAGAGCGAGACTCCATCTCAAAAAAAAAAAAAAAAGCAAGAAAAAGAAAAACAAGAAATGTACGAACAGATGTTAACAGTCCAGAAGCAAGGTAAAAGCAGCGTGACTGCCAGAGAGCGAGACAGAGCTGAAGTATTCCTCTGTTTATAAGCTCACTCTTTACTTGAGAAAGAGTATATTAGTAATTTATAATTCATGAAATTCTATTTGTTAGGGAACATAGGTACACCAGGAACAAATATGTAAGTACAGATTTCTCTTATTACCCATTATCACGTGTTTTTCCAGAGATTCCAATTTTTATTAAAGATTGCCTTACAAGATATACTAGACAATGCCAACCTATTGCATGCCTAAAATAGGGACTTGCTTATGGCATTACACTCTGGAGGATATGAAAGAAAAGCATCCCTGAATCTAAACAGATTAAAAATAAAGTACTAGTGGACAGTGCTAGTAAGGGCCAAGGGTAACATCCTTTCTGTAGGCTGCTATGCTTCATTCTATTGTAACTAGGTTTTAAAATGCATACCTAATTCTAACATAAAAATAAAAATGAATACTCTGTGTTTAAAGAGCTGGCCAACGCACCAGTGATTTTACTAACACCACAAAAACAAGTCAGTGTGACATCTCATCTACCGGAATGTTTTTTGGGGATACCAACAGGGCTACCAATGTGGCCCTCTTTTCATTACTTACAAGAAATGTTTAAAAAACAAAACAAAACTCTATGAGGAAGAAAAGTATAGGAATCTATGAATTGTTTAAATTATTAGTGCTAAACTTCAAAAGATTTCCTACAGAAATCTTCAAACATTTTAAATATTTCATAGTATAAGACTATAAAATCCAAAGACAAACACAGGATCACATTTATCAAAATTTTATTCCTGAACCAGACCTATAAATTAGCCAGAATTATACCGTCAACTCACAAACACTGAGGACATACGGGAGTCTATGGAGAAAATTCAGAAAGGGAAGAATAGATGAGGCCTACTGGAGAAAAGGCTTATTTGGAAAGGTAAAAACGAGGAATAAATTTTAATCAGGCTTGAGTTAAAAAAGATGCTTTATCCATTATACTTCAGAGGTCATTTTCTCTTTTAAGAATTTGTTATCCATGTAATGTGTAATAAGATATCAGGTAGAAATAAGTACAAAAAAAGGTTCTAATAAAATGTTATTTTCCCCAGAGTAATTTCTTAAGAACATGGTCATAGTTCAGACCCTCGTTAAAGTAACAACCTCTATCATTATAAAATTGCTACCTAATTAGAATTATCAATTGTTTCTGACTCATTGTTTACATTTCAAATACCATTAAAAACTTTGTAATAAAACTGACTGTAATGAGTAAACTATGAGTTTACTCATAGTTTATAATAAGTAGCATATCATTAAAGCTCTTTTACAATCAATCTTTTAAATAAGAACTAAATTAAAATCCATATGTTGCCACAGGCAGAAAAAAAAAAAGGAAAAAACCCCACACAAAAAACTCTTCTAAGAATATATAAACAAGAAACTTAATATTGGGGGAGGAGTGGCCAGGGAAGACTTACTTTCCATTTTAAATCTTTCAATATTATTTGAATTTTTAAGTGACTATATTAATATAGTGTCTTTAGAACTTTAGAAAAAAAATTAAAATACGGATCTAAAACTGCATGTTTCCCCTTCCATAAAAGCTGAACTCAAAAAATGATTCCTTTTAGACCTATGTAAATTGATCAGAAGAACAAACAAATCTGAGTTACTAAAGCAAAGACTGCCCAAGTATTAAGCTCTTTTTTGGTTAAAACCCCTGTTTTCTAGATTTATTTCCTAGGTCACTGACCCACTGTTGCCTTCTCCTAAGTCCTAGCTACTATTTAGTTATATTTATTTACTCTTTGTTAACTGCCTAACAATCCCCCAAACTGGGTAACACAATCCTCTTCCACAGCCCTCACCCCTCAAAACCACCCCAGTTCCCTGAGCCTCAATGTCATCCTCAGCAAATTAACTTGCCTCAAATTATCCCGAGATACGAAGACGATTTAGGCCACCTGGTATGAACTCCATTATTAAAACGTATCTGTTGCCATGGCCTATTTCTCTTCATTCTGATTTTTTCTCTCTCTTTTAATGTCTATCCTTTCCTTTTACCCTCTTCTTTCTAACTTTTCTAGAGCTCATTCCATTAATTACGCTCTTATAGCTCCCTCTCCTGGCTTTTCTAATTCTCAAGAATATCCACATCTTTCCCTTACCAAAAAAGAACTTACTCCAACTGTAAACCACTGAAGTTAATTATCCTTTGTCTTTCATAAATGTCTCAAAAAAAAAAAAAAAAGGAACTGACACTCATTGCCTTCAATGTCCAATGAGCACCTATTTCCTTAGTCCACTTCACATACTCCTCCTTCAAAGAGTACTTAACATCTACTATATACCAAGTATTTGGAATATAAGAATGAAAAGACAAAGACAAGGCTTCTGCATTCACAGAGTTTACATTCCCCTGCAATCTTGTTTGTCACCTAGGACATGACTGAAGTTATTCTTAAAAATTATCAATATTCCTCTAATGACCAAGTTCATCAGTATTTTTTTAATCTTCATCTTTACATCCAAACAGCTATAACCCTGACTCAAATATTTTACTTCCAGGCCAGGCCTGGTGGTTCACGCCTGTAATCCCAGCACTTTGGGAGGCTGAGGTGGTCAGATTGCTTGAGCTCAGGAGTTTGAGACCAGCCTGGGCAACATGGCAAGACCCTGTCTCTACAAAAAATACAAAAATTAGCTGGCTGTGGTGGTGTGCACCTGTAGTCTCAGCTACCTGGGAGGCTGAGGTGGGAGGATGGCTTAAGCCTGGGAGGCGGAGGCTGCAATGAGCTGAGATCGCACCACTGCACTCCAGCCTGGGCAAAATAGCAAGATCCTGTCTCCAAAAAGAAAAAAAAAATTATTCTGTTTATTTTCCAAGTACATTATCACATTTGTTAAATAATTACAGTATAATGTCTCAAGCCTATCTATCTATCTATCTAAAACCAAGCTCACCTTCTTCTAACACTACTTCTAACCAGCAACTCACTCCTACTTTCCTGGTTTTATTTGTAGTGTGCTACCTTTATATCTAATCACTAGGTTAGGTCATCCTTCATGACTGTTTCCTCATCATCAGTTTCTATTTTCAACTCTGTATTTAAAATGCCTCCATTTTTATTTGCTTTCAAATCCTCATAACTTCATACTTGTAATACTACAAAGCAGTATTCCTTTGTGGAACTCACCTCACCTAGTTTCCACCCTTTCCAAGTCACCCAGCATCTTATTTCCAGATTAATCAATGGTTCCCCAGTGGACCAAACTGAACTCACGGTTAAACCATTTACAACTTAACACATGATTTCCTTTCCAGTCTAAACTCTTATATAACCTACATAATAGTTTTCATCTTTTTCTCCTTCCTTTTCATGTTAAAAGGATGAGAAAAATTCCCCTTCTTGTCTAAGGAGAGTCATATACTCCCTTCTACCCCCTTGGAGACATTAAGTTGTCAATAATCCTGTCTTTTCTCTTTGAAAAGATGCAAAAGATAATCTCTCCCGTTTTACTGACTTTTTCTT
Organism: Theropithecus gelada; assembly: GCF_003255815.1. Classification (NCBI taxonomy): domain Eukaryota; kingdom Metazoa; phylum Chordata; class Mammalia; order Primates; family Cercopithecidae; genus Theropithecus; species Theropithecus gelada. The sequence goes on from NC_037681.1 coordinate 88,909,390, forward strand.
TCTTTCTTTTTTTTTTTTTTTTTGAGACGGAGTCTCGCTCTGTCGTCCAGGCTGGAGTGCGCTAGCACAATCTCAGCTCACTGCAACCTCCGCCTCCTGGGTTCAAGTGGTTCTCCTGCCTCAGCCTCCTAAGTAGCTGGGATTACAGGCGCGCGCCACCAAACCCGGCTAATTTTTGTTTTTTTAGTAGAGATGGAGTTTCACCATGTTGGTCAGGCTGGTCTCTAACTCCCAACCTCGTGATCCGCCCACCTCAGCCTCCCAAAGTGCTGAGATTACAGGAGTGAGTCACCGTGGCCCGCTCTTTTTCTTTCAATCCCAAGATAAATCCTTCCTCAACACTAAATTCTCTAGCTTTCATCCTCTCTGCTACTCGAAGTTTTAAAGAGCAATCTAAATTCAATGTCTCACTACATCCAGGCTTCCCTTGCCACCATTACAACAAACTACTGTTGCCCAAGTCATCAAAACCCTCCTATTATCTCCAAAAGACATCTTTAAGTCATCTTTCTTGATCTCTGCAGTATTTATTCACTGCTGACTCCTTCCTCCTTAAAACTCCCTTCAATCTGGCATCATGCTGCTCATTTCCCAACTCTCTTATAGGCTATTCAATGACAAACTTCACAGGTTCCTCGTCCTCTACCTGCATTTTTACGTGTACCATCTTTAGAGTTTACTCTCTTCACTTCTCGTTTTATATTCTCTCTACACAGTATTTCATCCAGTTTCATGGCTTCAAGTACTACCTAACATAAATGCACAGACAATGCTCAAATCTTTATTGCAAGCCCCAGATGTCTCTTCTGAGCACAAGATACAGACAGCCAATTACCTGTTGTCCATAATCACCTAGATAACCCAAGATTAATATTCCCTCCCCACCCCCTGCCCCCCAACACAGTCTTGCTCTGTCACCCAGGCTGCAGCGCAGTCACGCAATCTTGGCTCACCACAACCTCTCCCTCCCAAGCTCAAGCTATCCTCCCACCTCTGCCTCCTGGGTAGCTGGAACTACAGGCGTGTGCTACTTTGCCCGCCTAACTTTGTATTTTTGTCCAGATGGGCTTTCACCATGTTGCCCAGGCTGGTCTGGAACTCCTGAGCCCAAGATTCACCTGCCTCGGACTCCCAAAGTGCTTGGATTGTAGAGATGAGGCACTGTGCCTAGCCAACCGATGTTTCCTTTAAATTCAACATGTGCAAAAATAAAAATCCTCATCACTCCCCCAAAGCCTTCTCCTACATCTCCTAGGAAAATATGCATTTCTAACAAGCTCCCAGATGATACTGATGCTGCTAGTCCAGGATCCACTTCTTGAGAATCACTGTTCAAACACATGTGCCTCCTTCTACCTCCAGGCTATCAAGTTCTTTCTGCTATCTCCTAGGCCATGATATGTACGTAGTAGGCATTGTTAATATTTCACAGCACTCTATCCTATTGAACTTGGAATCTTGCAACATAGCATCCCAAGCACTAATTACCAAATAATAGAAGACTAGAGATGAAACAATAGTCATCCCAGCAAACTGGAAGTTTCTCGAGGACAGGAACAGTATTCCCCATGTAGTCCTAAAACCTAACCTTAACCAAATAGATGCTCAATAAATATTTGCTAGGTGGATAGCATTATCCAAAGCCAGAAACCAAAGCAGAATTCATCACCTCTTTTCTTCCCCATAATCCAATAGTTACCAAGTTCTTTCTTCTACCACCTAAATGTATCTCCTGCAGGGTCCCTACTATTCCCATCTGCATTGTTACTGTATTCTCCCCATCTGCATTGTTACTGTATTCTTTCACGTTCTTCTGTCTCACATAAATTACTGCAATTATTTCTTAATCCCCATGTCTAGATTCATCTATCCTATTATCCACAGGGCCATCAGAATGGTCTCTTTAAAAAAGTAAATGAGACAATGTCATTCTCCTGCTTGAAAACAACTTCCCATTGCTTTCAGGAAAGAAAAGGTTAACTCCTTCATGATATGCAAATCACTCTATGATCTAGTGTCAAACCACCAGACACTACCCTCTTCCTCTCCAGCCACGCTAAACTAATACTTTAGTTCTCTGGATAGCTTGTATAGCTCATGCTTCCATGACTTCTAACAGAAGCTCTCTATGTGATCTGCCCTTCCTCACTGGCTAAATACTCAAAGACTCAGTTCAGACACCTTCTCTTCCAGGAAGCTTTAAGTGACATTCATCCCCAGTGTGGATTAAGCCTCTTCCCATGTACTCTTACAGCATCCCATGTTTAGTTTAATAGCACACAGCACACTGCATAATCACTGTCTTATTTACCCTACTTGATTAATTTCCTTGGAGATAACAATCATGTCTTATGTACATATAGTTAGTGCTAGGTATATTAAGAGACATTTGACTAAACTTTAAATAAACACATTCCTTCCTATTCTCTAAACAGTGGTTCTCAAAGTTCAGCCCACACCACAATCATCTGGAAGACCTATAAAACTTAAGATTGTTGGCTCATCTCCAGAATTTTGGATTCAGTTGTTCCAGGGTGGGGCCTGACAAGTTTCCAAATGATGCTGCTGTTGTTGGTTTGGCAACCATTTTTTAAGAATCAATGCTCCAAATGTACATTGTCTCTTCCTACCTTTAGGATTCAAAGTGCCTTCTTCTAGATGCCTGCAACTCTGCCTACTGCAACCCTAATCTTTTTAGACCCAGCTAGCTCAATTGTCACCTCCTTCATAAAACTTGTCCTAATCCCAGGTGAAAATGATCTTGCTCCTTCCTAAATTTCTATCATGCTTTGTGTGTACTATTCATATGACACTCATCATACGCTAACTTACTTCACAGTTACTGGCATTGTCTTACATTCTCTACTTAAATGAAGGTAGGAAACCTGCCTTAATCATTGCAATATCCTCCACAACAGAGAGCACAATAACCAGTAAACAGCAGACAAAATCTGCAAGTATTTGCTGATAGAAACGAATCCCTGTAGCTTGCCCCAGAGTCCGGGACCATGGTCTGACTTAATCCTCCTGGCCCAAGGTGACTTCCTTATACTGCCTTGCTACCTATAACAGTTGCCTGATCCTTCCATACTTGTCTGTCCCTCTCATTGCTGACTGACCCTTAGTTTCTTTACCTTATACCTTGGGCCATTTTAATTTTCTCATTCACTATGGGACAAAATGAGTGGACAAATTTTCTCAGGACAGATGTGAATTTTAATTCCGCTGGTCATAAGACAGGTTTTTTCCTAAAAAGTGGTCTTTGCCACAGAATCTGAACTAGAATATGTTGTGTAAAACTCTACATACAGTTAGTTATAGACGGCAATAAATTTGTTTTAAGTTCTAGGTGCAGATCATGGAGATGAAAAAAACTTTAAAAGCACAAAGACATGAAAAGGTCTTTGTAAAATTTAAAGCTCTCTTAAGAAACAAAACGTAAAACAACTACCTTTATATTACGTTCATATAAGTATCTAGAACAAAATCCGTATTATCTATTTCAACAAAAACGGATACAAAACACCTGGTTCAGCAGAAATTCCTAGGTCAGTATTTACAGAATTTTTTTTTTAACATATAACCTTCATTCTCCCTCGACGCTTAACAATTTAAAACTCAAGGGTGAAGGGAAGGAAAGACTTTAACTTTCAGAAAACAAAAGGCACCAACTAAATACCTGTCAGAAAAGATCCTTGAGAGTTCAATTAAATCTTATAAGCCTTTTTACTTTCTTCGTACTTGAATTAACTAGTGATATTTCATAAATACTGTAAATGCTGTTGACAAAATGTAAATAATAGTAAGAGTTCTAACAGATTTTTCCAAAGGGTGTGAAAGTTTTCAGAATTGCATGTTCAATTAACCAGAAAAATTAACCAGATCATTCCAAAGCCTGATTTACTTGGGTTAATCGACATCCCATATGGCAAAGTTGAGTTACGAGTATGGTCTTGATACTTTCAAACCAGTACTGTATTCAACAGACCAAAATAACCCTAAAGTTGGAAAGCCACTGCCAACATTACGTAGGTTCTGAAATGGTATTGGGAGGACGAAAGAGGGGGGGAAAAAAAAAAAAGAAAAAACCAACAGTTGAATTAGGAAATAAACACTGAAAAGGGAGCTGTTAAGAAAAGGAACATATTGACCTGGCAGGAAACAATATCGTTTGATACATCGTAAAATATTTTAAAAGACAAGAAAACAGAGTAACAGGAAAATAAGAAATTTAAGAGCTAAAGGAGAATTTCCCAAATTCAGTCTGTTGTTCAAAAAACAGAGGAAGGGGTGCACTGCAAGAGAGTTACTATTTGGAAACCATATCACTTCGCTACATAATACATAAACAACAAAAGGCTAGATCATTGTTCCTCAAATGTGTTGTTTATAAACCTAAGTAAAAACACTCCCTGCAATGAACAAAGATCTTCAAGATTCTGACCTTCAAGTAAAGTATGTGCATAAGGAAATTCTATTAAAGCACTGAAATGTAATTTTTCACTTCAAAAGACTATGCCAACAAAAAGATTATACGATGAATGGCTATGATCTTCCTAAAGTGTTTTGTGACTTTCAGGTGCCAAAGTTGCCTCTCAGAGCTGCCTCGAAAGTTGGCAGGGGAAAACTTTCTCTACACATCAAAATCGGCAATCATTTAAGTCTGCTTCAATCTGGGTTTTAAGTGCACCAGTGAGCACTTACTCATTTGCCCTATATTTTAAATAAAAGCTGAATTACCTGAACATTCTACTTTCACTTTCTTCCCTATCACCACCAAATCGATTTTAAGTTGTAAGCAACAGCATTTCTCCCTTCAGTAATTCACCACATATACTGAAGCACTTAAATTCTACATACAGGGTGGGATACCACACAGTGAAGAGATGCAAGAAATTACCCACCGTCAACCAGTTTAAGTCTTCTGACAACTGTTCAAAGACTTTTAGAGAAAGCCTAACAACTGAATCACATGATGGAGTATCTGATATACACGGAATAGCACTCTGAACTTTCCCTACTGTGTATACAACTCTTGATTACAAAGAGGAAGCTAACGACAAGGGCTTCCCCGAGCGAAAGAACCGGTAAGGTAACAGGCTAAAAGGGCGTCGTTGATTTCTTGGCTACAGCGACAGAGACGGGAGACACACCCCTAGCGTCGGTCTGAAACACTACAGCAGCGAATTCTACCTAGGGATTAATGTGAGGGTAAGGAAAGACAAATTTAAATCGCCATGATTCAAAAACAACCACTCCGAGAGAGACACGCGAAGGTAGCAAAGAAAATGAAAAAACCCTTGGTAGTAAGGAAAGCACGAAAAAGTAAGCGTCCCCATTTCTCTCAGACCAAGTTCGCGTATGTTTTCGTGAACACCTTGGATCTTTCCGGTTCGCCAGGGCAGCGAGGAAAGCAGCAACGAAAGGAAACCCCGCAAGGCTGCGCACGGCAGCTAAACCGACGCTCGCAGGAGAGGAGAAGTGAGTGGCAGGGTTCCCTGCCAAGACTCTCTGCTGGGAAATAGGGAGTGAGTGGGAGAAGCAGCAGCTCTGGAGAGAAAGTGGGTCTTATGTAAAGCGCCATTTGCCACATATTGTTATTCTCATAGGATTTCAGAATACCCTCGAACTTGAAAAACAGAGTGAGCGTGGGGGGGGGGCTCCACGTGGAGGAGGGTCGCGAGAAGGGGAGCGCGCCGGGATGATGGCCGGGGGTGCCAGCGGGGGTCGATGCCCGGCGGGAACGGCGCCGCGGGGGTGGGGCGACGGCGGGGCGGCGGCCGGGCGGCGGAGGGGCGCCCCGCAGAGGCCGGGGGCGGGCGCGGGGGACCCGCCGCCGTCCTGTCAACAGCCGCCCCGCCGCCCTCGCGGGCTAACCCGCAACCGCCGCGGGACCCGCCGGGCCTGGGTCTCTGGAATTTTCCACGGGGGACAGCCGACCAGGGGCGTAGGGGCTCGCCCCCGCACCCGACCCGGACGGCGGCAGTAGGGGGAGGGATGGTGCATCGAGGAAGCCAAGGTCTCACCATTTTGCTCGGCGGGTCGGCGGCTCGCTGGCTTGGAGAAGTGTCGCGCTCAGGCGGGCTCGCAGGAAGCGGCGGCGGCGGCCCAGCTGCGGCCCTCGGGTCGCCGGCGGGGAGGGGGCGCGCGTGGGGGAGGGGAGGCGGCGCCGCGGGGCCCGCGCCGGCCGGGTGATTGGGCACGCGACGGAGCGGGCAGGGCAGAGGGAAATAAATTAAGGTCGAGATTCAGAGCCGGAGAGCGCTGGAGGAGCAGCGGCGAGAGGCAGGAGAGGCAGAGAGGAAGAAAGGAGGGGGAGAAGGGGCGAAGAGGGCCAGGAGACTCGGGGGCTGCAGCCTCGCGCTCGCGCCGGAGCCGTGACGGACTCACTGCAGTGGCTCGCGCTGACCCGCAACCTCAAGGCACGAAAAAGGGGGAGGGTGGAGAGGGAGGGGAGAGCGGAGCGCTGCAGCGCGCGGGGCGGAGGCGGGGGCGCGCGCGGGCCGGCGGCGGGGGCGGGGCTTCCGCGAGCGCCGCACATCCGGGAACCCGCGCGCCCCGCTCGGCGGCGGCTGCCGCGGCGCTCTGGCAAGCTCTGGTTGGGGAACGCTGCGCGCGCGGACCACGTTCGCCCCTCAGCCGGCCGTCCCATGCGTGCAGGGTGGGGGGAAGACCAGGGGCGGGGGCGCGGACGTCGGTGACGTCGTGTGGCGGAGCCCTTCCTGTCATGTGGCTGGAGGCGGGCGGGGAAGAAGGCAAGGCTGGGAGGGGAAGGAGGAAATGCGAGGGTTCCCGGGAGGGAGGAAGCGCTAGGGGTGCGCGAGTGCTAGCGAAAGGGGGAGTTGGGCCCTGGATTGGAAGCCTTGCGGGAGAGGAGGAGCAGAGGAACAGTCTTAGTGTGTCAGAACCACCCGGATGCCGCACCAAAAAAAAAACAGGAAAAATCCAAGTCCTGCGAGAGGCAGTCAAAGGTATCTGTGTATCCGTGTACCGACTTGGATCCACTACAGAATTGCACGGCCCCTCAGGACTGCTGTCACCCCGGTGCAGCACCCGCAGGCCCATCTGTAATATGATTTGGCAGAGTCAGGAACCAGGTTGCAAAGACAGGGAAGCGAGCCAAAGCTGGCCGCAGCTCGAGGCATGGGGAAAACCTGGACAAACGAGGAGAAGAGATACTTCCCACTCGCAGAAAGACTTTCCACCCAGCTCTGCATTCCCATAAACCGTCCAGACTCCCCTTTGGCGGAGTCCATCGGTCTTTGTTTAAAAAAAAAAAAAAAAATAGATTGCCCGCTTATCCTTTTAGTAGAGCTGTATCCACTCTTGTGGCGATTATCTTCCCAGAAAATTCAGATTACAATAGGAAATTGCATCGAGAAAAACATAAGGAGGAAATTTATGTTTGAGAGAAGAAATAAAGCTGTCAGGGGAGGTGTGATGAGGATAACCAAGAAAACATTTTGCAACTATTTTAACTAGTTACTCCTTTTCAAGCCTTGATAATCGCGCACGCTGTGTGTTTGAGAGTGTGTGTGTGTGAGAGAGAGAGAGAGGATGTTTTCTGAGTGATCGGAAACTCCTTATTGATAAACCCTTTGAGTCGTTTTATAAAAAGCCATTGTGTTTAAAAAAAAAAAAGTCTTAATGCTCCTTATGTGAGAACTTTATTCTTTTTCTGTGCTCATTATTTTTCCATATGATGAGCATGCATTTTTTCTAATAAACGCTCAGCGATGTGCCCTAGGAGTAAATGGTGCCTCTCTCTCTCCCCCGCCCCCACCCGCCCCTCCATGCCTCCCCTCCCCCCTTCAGAAGCTACTTTGCTGCTTTGTCAGGATGAATAAGGAAAAGAACTTAGACATAGCAAGCTATGTCACACAGTGAATGTATCAAGGAAAGGCCAAGAAGGGACACTTTCTTCCACTTTCTTCAACATATTTGATTTAAATATGTTGCTATTTGGTACCAATATATTACAGAACAAGAAAAAGTCCCTAAGCTATATGTGTAACGTTTTCTAGGTATACTATTTAAAATTAGTTTTTTTATCATAAAAAGAAGTGCTTTTTAAGAAAAAGTACTATATGCAAAATTCTTCCTCTCTCAACTACATTTGTTTGTGTCCCTTGGACATTTTCAGTGAAAATCAAATTATTTTAACTAAGGGGTATGTATTAAGAAGGAATTCAAACTATTTGGAATACAGTGGATTTAAAACAACCCATAATTTCGTTGTGTTGGAGGCAATTTATACTAGTCCGAATCCAGTAAGGTAAGTAAATCCAAAAGGCACCTTTAATAGATTTTTCCTCAAAACGCTGGGGGGAAAAAGTATGATAAGCAGTCATTCTCCTTTTTGTGTCTTTCCATTAAATTTTGGTGTAAAGCTTGGTATAAGTGGGAACAGGTACCAAATAGTCCTGCAGAAGCATACTTATTTTTAAATATGTATGTATCAAATAGCCCTGCTAAAAGCATACATGTTTTTAAATAAGTAGATAAATGTATAGGTAATGGACATATCTTTGTGGCTTATTTTTCCTAGAAAATTTAACAAGCTTTTAGATGATTATCAGAAAGAATTACATCATATAAATTAAAGGGAGAAACACTTAAGACAGGGATGCCAGTTACAAGAATTAGTAACAGGTAGGCATGAGGTGATAAAGGATACCAATGGCAGAGGAAAGGAAAGGCGAATATGAACAACTTGAAGCAAAAATGGACTGGCTATGCAACATAGTAGATGTGTGGAATAGGGAGAAATAAAAGGTGACCAGTTTTCGTTTTGATGATAGGAAATAGTGTTACCATTAAGAGAAATGGAGAAGTCCAAAGTTTGGCTATTGAGTGAAAAGAGATGAGTTTAGATTTAAAGATTCAAAGTTTTAGTTGCTGATGAGCTATGCCAGTGGAAGCACCCAAATAGAAGCTGAAAGTGCAGGTTAGAAAGGAATAGAGATATGGGAATCAACTGTAAAACAGATTAAAATGAAATCTTCAAAGTTTTCCTTATTTAATTAGTGATAGGAGAAAGAAGAGACCCAGAGATAATAATAAAGCTGCTAGGTAGAAAAAAAATTAAAGGAAAAGAGTTTTAAGAAACAGGGTAGACCAGGTAAAGTGGATTACGCCTGTAATCCCAGCACTTTGGGAGGCCAAGGTGAGTGGATCACCTGAGGTCAGGAGTTCGAGATCAGCCTGGCCAAACTGGTTAAACACTGTCTCTACTAAAAATACAAAAATTAGCTGGGTGTTTTAGCATGTACCTGTAATCCCAGCTACTTGGGAGGCTGAGGCAGGAGAATCGCTTTAACCTGGGAGATGGAGGTTGCAGTGAGCCAAGATCGCACCACCATTGCAGCCTGGGCAACAGAGCAAAGACTGGGCAAAGACTGTCTCAAAAAAAAAAAAAAAAAAAAAAAAAGAGGGTAATATTTACAGTCATGTTTGACCATAGGCAGCCAGCCTCAGGCTTCTGTGTCTCCACAATTACCATTAGGAAGTTAGAAATGTCACAGGATATTATTTCCTCCGTAGACCTTTAAGATAATAGTGACATCCAGAAGGTTGCCTTACTCTTAAAGGACTGATCACTGCCATTAATTCATATATAATATTTAAGGGTTGCAGGAGAAACAAATTACCTTTTCTGTAGTTGTCTAAGGTATTCTTTACAGCATTACTCCCCAAATGGCCACTTTTAGTAATGATTATACTTACTAACATCAACTAGAAACTATGTTTGATTTTTCTACTCTTGTACATAGGAAGAAAATGCCAATTAAAAATAAAAGTCAGTTAAAACCACTTGAAGCCAGGCGCAGTGGCTCACACCTGTAATCCCAGCACTTTGGGAGGCCAAAGCGGGCGATTCACGAGGTCAGGAAATGGAGACCATCCTGGCTAACACGGTGAAACCCCATCTCTACTAAAAATACAAAAATTAGCCGGGCGTGGTGGCAGTCACCTGTAGTCCCAGCTACTCGAGAGGCTGATGCAGGAGAATGGCGTGAACCCTGGAGGGGGAGCTTGCAGTGAGCCAATATCACGCCACTGCACTCCAGCCTGGGCGACAGAGCGAGACTTCGTCTCAACAAACAAACAAACAAACAAAAACAAACAAAAAAAACCCACTTGAAAGCAATGTCTGTTCCTTTTTAAAATGGCAAGTTGGAGGAAACTTCAGCCTCTCCTCTTAGATAAAATGCATGCCCCAGGTTAAGAATTCCAGGTATAAGAATACTTTGTACCTTTTTGCCACATAGTTCCATACCACAAGGTTTCCTTCTCAGTGGACACTGAGATTGCATAGGGAATAGATCACCTTCCTTCCAGAATTCTTTTTTGTAGTGAGGTGAACACGGGGATGTAAGCTAGCCCTCTGCTCCAGGGTGTGGTTGAGAAAGGGTTCCCAGGCACCTGAGATGCCAAGAGAAGTGGGTCATTCCCTTCCTGTTAAGCAGCAGAGGTTTTTGCCAAGGATCTAAATTCCATCTTGGAAACTCATTTCTCCATAGAAACCATTTCACAAAGAGTTCTATAAACAATGGCCTTCCTGCAGAAAGCCTACTTAAATTATAATGTAGCTGAAATTCTGTATATTTGCTACTAAAAGTTCAATAGTAGAAAATAATACTCTTAAATATATGTATCTTTTTGAATTAATGCATCTGGGAAAAAAATGTATTCCAAGTACTAGATGGGTTTTTTTCTTTAATCGTAAATATAACTACTTTTAAAATTATGGACTGTATGCAACTTTTCCAATTCCTACAAGAGAATTAAGAATATTGAATTTGTTCAAAATTAAGCCTTCTATCACTTACTTTTTAGATGAAATACAAATTAGGACAGTTTTTAAATTAGTTTCCTAATAAAAAAATTATATGGTAAATTAGTTACATAAGTTGTTTCTATACTATGCACTGGAACAAAAAGAAAAGGAAAGAAAAATACTTCATAAGATTTATTCCTAAACCTCTTGCATTCACATCTAATTTTGTGTGTTAGAAGAAAAGTCCACGGTGTTTTTAAACACGGTTTGTTAACACTCTTTACATAATGAGCTTTATTCTTTTTCTATGCTAATTATTTTTTCATATATAAGTACATAAAAGTTGGGTAATTATCTACATAAAAATCTACATAAAAAAGAAAGAGAGGACAGAAATCAGAGAGTTTAAACAGTATAGACCTGGGTTAAGGCAGAACTAAAGGGAGCACCTACATTTGAGTGGCAGAAGGAAAAAGAAGTGATAGGAAAGATGACAAACAAACCAGGGGTCAGAAGACCCAGTAAAGATACACTGGAAGCTGAAAGGGAGGAATTCAAGATCAAAGGTTGATCAACATCATCTAGTGGCTAGGGGAGTCCAGCAGTGTGGTCAGAGAGGACCAAGACAGATGGAGGTGTCCATTGAGGTGTACTAGATTATGTCATGATGTTGTTTATCTGAATTAAAAGTCTGTCTCATTTATTTGGTCTTTATCACATAAAAGTGAATACCAAGAAAAAGCCTGGTTATTTGGACTTTGATAGGATTTCCATTTTACTAGTTTAGTAAGAGTACTTTATACCATCTTCTTAAACATAACAGAAAATATGATGTAAATGTAAAACAAAACTATTATGGCACTGGAGAATACCTATCTGTCATACTTGTTGACCCACTAATGCATGTATGCACTCAAAACTATCTGCATGCTTAGCTCCACACATGAATCAGTGACTGGAGTAAGACCCTAGTTCTAATCTCACTTCTGGTTCCAGGCCATTCCTGTGTGAATTTTGGATAGTCATCTAGCCTAAGTTGCCTAATGTGATAGTCAATAGCCACTTTTAGCTATTTAGGTTTACATTAATTTAAATGAATAAAAATTCAGTTCTGTCTTGTTAACTACATTTCAAGTGCTCAATAGCTGCATACCTAGTGGCTACGGTATTGGACATTGCAGAAAGTTCTATTGGGCAGTACTCATGTAAGTTCTTTGCCTCAAAGTGTTCACCACCAACCACTAATGTAATGCTTGTTTATTACAAAGATAGGAACGTTTCCAATATAATGCGTTAATTTAAACTACCTTAAGTACTCTTAACAATTTGAACAAACATGCAATTAAAACCCGTTTGGGGAAAAAAAAAAAAAAAGAGGGCCAGGCACGGTGGCTCACACCTGTAATCCCAGCACTTTGGGAGGCCAAGGTGGGCGGATCACGAGGTCAGGAGTTCCAGACCAGCCTGACCAACATGGTGAAACCCCGTCTCTACTAAAAATACAAAAATTAGCCAGGCATGGTGGTGCGTGCCTGTAATCCCAGCTACTCAGGAAGCTGAGGCAGGAGAATCGCTTGAACCTGGGAGGCGGAGGTTGCAGTGAGTTGATACCACACCACTGCACTCCCGTCTGAGTGCAACTGAGGGCAACAGCAAGACTCCATCTCAAAAAAAAAAAAAAAGAAAAATATATTCAAGCAAATGAAAACATACTAATATCAGAAAATATATATTAGATGTTTTATATATGAGAGACTGAAGACAAATGTTAAAGAATATTATCAGTACTTTTACCAAAACGCATATATTCTTTATTAAAATGTGTCAGTTAAACAATATATTACAATGTAAAAAGATATTTTGCAACAAATGTAATAGAAAAATTTTAATTTATAAAAATATTTTAGCAACTGCATAAAATTAATAGTTAATTTACTTCAGAAATTTTACTTTGTTTTCATGAAAGATTTTTATTTTTCCCTATAATCCAATTTTCACATTTTACCCACAGCCTTAAGATAGATTTCAAGTAGCAATCAGAACACTATAGAAAAATTTTTAATGGCCAGGCATGGTGGCTCACACCTATAATCCCAGCACTTTGGGAGGCCAAAGTGGGTAGATCATGAGGTCAGGAGATTGAGACCATCCTGGCCCACATGGTGAAACCCTGTCTCCACTAAAATACAAAAAATTAGCCAGGTGTGGTGGCGCACACCTGTAGTCCCAGCTACTTGGGAGGCTGAGGCAGGGGAATTGCTAGAACCCGGGAGGCAGAGGTTGCAGTGAGCCAAGATCGCACCAACGCACTCCAGCCTGGTGACAGAGCAAGACTCCATCTCAAAAAAAAAAAAGAAAAAGAAAAAAGAAAAATTTTAAAATGCAGAGGGCATGTGGTAAGGGATATTTGGGTCACCTCACAACAATTCTTAAGAGATCTTTAATAAAGGATTAGGATTTCAGTTGTTTATTCTATCTAAAAATATAAAAATAGCATTTCTTAGTACTGAATCAGGACTTTGTGCATGAACATACTGAATCCAGTTCTTTCGATTGTCAAAATTTTTCTCAGGGAACTTTGATGGTAGACTGTGGCTTCCAAAGAAAAAATAAGAGTACAAGCTATTTTTGGAAGGAAAGAAAATGAGTTCTTTGACTTCTTTGGAAGTCAAAGAAGATTGGTTTGGTGTAGAATATTCATTCATTAGCTTAACTCATCTGATACTTGAAAAGGTATATACTCCAGGATCAGGCTGACCAGTAGAAAAGGGAATGTTATTTTCAAACTATAACTCACATGTACTAGGGATTAATTGGTTTTGGATGGCAGACCTCAAAAGTCCCCACTGACTCGTCTTGGGAATAAGGAGCCAATGCCACTGCAGTGCCATTCAGTTGTGAGTAAACAATGATGAGAACATAACTTAGGGTGGCATTTTCTAGGTGGGGATGTATACAGAGCAGGGGACACTGAGGCCATATATTAGGCATTAGTAATATATGTCTTTGTAGGACATGTCTTTGCATGTCCTTTACTTCTGTTGTTTCCACTAGAAGAAAGTACTCTGAACATTGTGCTATTGTTTTTGAGTAAGCCTGTTTCTCTTTCGCCTGACTCTGGGCACTGCGTAATTGTTTAGTGGCATAAATGGAATAGCTTAATTCTGAAATATCCTTAGGGGAAACAGTATTGGATCATTAACGTGGTTATTATAGAAGATGTTTTAAATATGGAAAAGGGTAAAGAAAGGAAAACCGTCTGTAATCGTAACACCATAATCATTATTTATATTTGGATGTATAGTCAATCATATATATATATAATGTATAGCGATGTATTTATTGGTGATATACTGTTTTATTAAATGCTTTTCCACTTAATATTTGGGGAATGTTCCTTACATCTTTCAATATTCTTTATGAATATTTTTGATTTTATATATCCAATTATATTAGTATATGCCTTAATTTATTTAACAAATCCCTTATAAATTTTGATTTTGGTTGTTTTCAGTTTTTTTCTGTTATAGACAATGATATGTTTATCTTTGACAAGGTCCCACTTTGTGGCCAGGCTGGAGTGCACTGACACAATTGCAGCTCACTGCAGCCTCAGCTTCCTGAGCTCAAGCAGTGCTCCCTCCTTAGCCTCACAAGTAGCTGGGACCGCAGGTGCATGCCACCATACCCGGCTAACTTTTGTATTTTTTTTGTAGAGAGGGGGTTTTGCCATGTTGCCCAGGCTGGTCCCAAACTCCTGAGCTCAAGAAATCAGCCTTCCTCAGCCTCCTAAAGTTCTGGGGCTATAGGTGTGGGCCACTGCACCCAGCCAGGCATAAAGATTTTTTAAAGTTTGTGCCCCCGTAAATTTGTACACCCATATAGGCTGAATAATAGCAGTACTAATATATAACCCAAATATTACCATCTTTAACCTAATTATTTATTTTATTCTTACAACTACTGCATTCCTAGCACTCAACCTGAATTCAGGCACCACAGCCCTATTACTATCCCGTGCCTGAAACAAACTGACATGACTAATATCCATAATTTTATCAATTTTATTATCCCTAGCAGAATCCCCATTAACAGGATTCTTGCCTAAATGAATTATCCAAGAATTTACAAAAAACAAGAAGCACCCATTTTCCCACAACTATACAAACTAAATATTGGTATTTCCTTTAAATGTAGGCTTTTAAACAAGTGGCATCTCATCTGAATTTGCATTTCTTGGTTTTATGGTAATATTGAACAGTTTTCCAAAGTTTTGACCTTTTACATCAACCACTAAGAATATATCCCTGTGACTTACCTGTTCAGTGCCCACTTTTCTTGGGGAAATTTGTCTATACATTTTGTATATGAAGGATATGATCCCCATACATTTGTTAGGATGATTCTGCCGAGTTTGTAGTTTGACTTTTGATTCCATTTGTGGCATTTTTGAAGTTTATTTTTCATCCTGTGTATGGGAGAAAATACAACACATGGATGACAACTAAAAAGCTCATATCCTTAATATATAGGTATCCTAGTTAATTAAGAACTATTTTTTTCTTATTATTAATCTATGACTTCTATGCTGAAAATTGCATGTGTATATATTCAATGACTAGACTTGAAGGCAAAATAGTAAATTAATGAAAACTTTTACTTACAGAACATGGGTTAATTCTTACTTGACATTGCCTACTTTATCTACTATTGAATAATTAATCTGATTCATCAAAAACTTCATTTTTACCTTAAAAATAAGCAAAACTAATTTATCAATTATTTTTTCAATGAAGGGTCAAATGAAGTATGCAAATACTACATTAAGGCCACATAATGAGCTACCCATACAACTGACAAATGACGTCTTCAGAGGTTTTTTTAAAAACAATTGAAGATAATATGGTCTGAAAATGTCATATGATATAGGGTCAACTGCATGTGTTATTTTGTTATAATTTGTATCAATAACACACATAAACCACAAATGCATTGGTTATAAAATGTTTATATGTCATATACATTGCTTTACAGCGTTTCTCTGTCCAAGCACATACACCATTCTAAAAATTATGCAAAATTTTTTTGGGAGGCTGAGGCGAGTGGATCATGAGGTCAGGAGATCGAGACCATCCGGCCTAACATGGTGAAAACCCATCTCTACCAAAAATACAAAAAATTAGCCAGGCATGGTGGCAGGCACCTGTAGCCCCAGCTACTCGGGAGACTGAGGCAGGAGAATGGCATGAACCCGGGAGGCGGAGCTTGCAGTGAGCCAAGATCGCGCCACTGCACTCCAGCCTGGGTGACAGAGCGAGACTCCATCTGAAAATGAAGAAAAAATTATGCAAAATTTTATATTATGTTGTTCTTTCTCTCCATGGTACCCTAAGTAAAACAATTGACAGAAAATAAAACCAGCCACTCATTTGTACCTAAAGTTAACTGCAATGTTGTTCCTCTATATCTGTGTTCTATGAATGTAATGGAAGGATTTGCTTCAACAAAAGTAATATCATAACTAGATATAGTTACAAGTCTGATTTAAATTCTAAGTAGTTAATTCCTTCTGTTTTCCTGGTAGAACAGATTCTTCCTTGTGCAATATTCTAAATTAGAAATATCTTTTATAAGAAAGAATTGACTGCTTATATCAGTTCTCTTTGTAATAATTAAACTTGTCATATACATTTGTTTTTTATTTTAGGGCAAACTTGTTGGAACCAAACTCAAAATATTCACTAGCACATTATCTACAATGCTGTTCTTCCAGGAAAATAAGAGTAATCAAAAAGGTATATTTTGAAGAAATGTAGTTGTAGAAATAAATACATATGATATAATTTCTGCATATATGATATTGTAAATTGTTAAGGTATAGTAAATGAGCCATGCCTCCTTGTTCAAAATTATATCACGAAAATTAATCAGTGTGCTTTAAAAAATAGTCTACTCTTTTGAAAAGAATTTATAACTTTGTATAAGATACATACAATTTATAATACTGTAAGTAGAACTTATTTTTGCATAAATGGCAAATTGCACTAGTGCTAAAATTCTCAAGGTCAGAGGTGAAAATTGCACTGTAAATGCATTTTGTGCATTTTATCAGAATGAGGAAGTTGGTTGCATTTCTAAGAAAATATTTAAAAGTGTGTATTTTTGAATAAAAATGAAATGTTTGGTAAATGAGTTTTTTTTTTCAGTGAATCCTACATGTTCTTTGATTTTTAAAGAGCATGTTCATTTCCTCACAAAATCAAAAAGTTCTGTTAACCACTCAAGTGACAAATCTGAAGGAAGAGAGGCATTAACATGTAAACAAATTACCTATATTAAAAAAAAGTAGAGTTTCAGGGCCCATTCCACTTTAGGCACAAATTTTGTCAATGGTGATTTTGCTTAGTTTCAATTTGTTTTTCCCATTATATATTAAAATTGCTGCTCATTTTAGTTCCAAGACATCACTATAGTCATTAGTTACCCTGCCTAAGAAGAAAAGATTCTTTCTTTTACTATAAATCAGTGTCTTTACGATTAGCAGGGCCCTGTGTCTTTTCCCATTGTCAGCATCTGTATAAGGGTGGTTTGCCAAGAAAAAAAAAGACTTTTCAAAAAACAATGGGGAATAGTGAAGTGTGAAGAATGAAGAAGCAATAGAGCCTCCAGCATAACGATTACAATCAGGTCCTTCCAGAAACTCATGCTGGAGCTGTATGCTTTCTGGCCGTCATCCCTCCTTTCTTGCCTACACTAATCTCAAATTCTGAGCTTTGAAATCCCCACCCTACACCTGTTTCCAACCCAGTCTTCTATCCTTGCTTCTTTTTATGAGATCCTATAAAGCACTGAAATTAGCAATTATAGTGGATCAACCCAAGAGCCAGAGGATGGTTTTATTTGCAGAAAGCAGGTAACAGAAAGCACTTTAAAATTGATTGTGCTGTCTACAATGTTGTGTAAACATTTGGTATGACTGAACAGAACCTCCCCTGTTAGGTAATTGGATAAATTACAAAGTAAGAGTACTGCCCACTGTGATATTTTGTAATCTGCTTTTCGTTTAAAAAACTGATGTTATAGAAAAAAGACCTTTCTTCTAACTTAGAAACATTAGACCCTATGGTCCTTCTTTAAATGTGATTACATTTCCTATTTTTAATCTTTTTTTTTTTTTTTTTTTTTGCGACAGGGTCTCACTCTGTCACCCTGGCTGGAGTGCAATGGTACAATCTCGGCTCACTGCAACCTCCACCTCCCAGGTTCAAGTGATTCTCGTGCCTCAGCCTCCCCAGTAGGTGAGATTACAGGTGCGTGCCACCACACCTGGCTAATTTATGTAATTTTAGTAGAGACATGGTTTCACCATGTTGGCCAGAATGGTCTTGAACTTCTGATCTCAAGTGATCTGCCTGCCTCAGCCTCCCAAAGTGCTGAGATTACAGGTATGAGCCACCACACCCAGCTTATTTTTATCTAAGTTACACAGCAACACAAGAAACTCTTCTTAATGGTATATCATAAAGAGAGATTGCATAAAATGAAACACTGCATAATGGTATTCATTTTAAATTAAATCTAAATATATAAATATCCAAGCTCTAATTAGTAATGGATATTCTTAGTGTACAATAAAACTGCATTAATCTGGACACCAAAGATGTTGAATCATTTGCCTTTAGCAGATGCTTTGAGAAAAAGATTGGTCTTTGGAGACCTAAACAAAAAGATCCTGGTGTTCAAAGGATGTGTTTAAGAATAAGGATTTATGAAGTTGAGGTCATGAGAGGAGTCTCAGAAGACTCAAATCAAGGAGTGGTAGAGATGGGCATGTTCTTATAATAGAGTAACTTAGGCATTGGCTTAAAAAGATCTACAGGATGTTTAGACAGTGATGGGTAGGCAGGTTAGACACTATGAACACTGAGTTTAAGAACTTTGAACCACAACAGCATACTCCAGGACCCAATATTGGTGGAGAAGCATTGAGAGATCTGAGCCTGGCTGGTTAGCGTGGAACGAAGAATCACAGGTATGGCTGGAAGAGCGTGGGAATAAGTATTCATAGTTTATAAAGACACAATTTTAAGCACTTTGAAGCCTCTACCATGTACTATTTTTAAGTCTTCTCAGTTGACTGAGTCTAAGAAGAGTGGAGATTAAGTGCTGGGGCTGGAAGTTTAACCTAGATCTGTGTGACTCCAAAACCCAACCTTTTCACCACTATGTTATACTGCCATTTGGTGCATAACTATGGGGCGGCGGGGGGCGGGGGGTGCGGGTGTGCATACACACGCATTATACATTTCATTATATATTTCATTTTCTTTTTAAAATAAAATAGGATCATGCTGTTTTGTGACTGTTTCTCTCATCAAATCTTGTGTTCACGTAACGCATTAAGTTTTGGAGAGCTCTGGTAACAGTGGTTCAAGGTACCTGAACCTAAGCCTAAGAACCATGTGTAAATAAAAGCCAATTCCCTCCGTAAAGAACAGTACCAGAAGGTCATACTAAAGCTACCAATGACTTGGGCAATTTGTCTGTCATCCAGTAAGCCCAGAAGTTGCCTTGAGAAAAGAAATAATGGTCCAATTTCTTTGACTTTGTCAAAACAGTCAAATCATGGAGACATGAATGTCTTACATTCATGACCACAAATTCACCAATATTTTCTCATTTAGAACATTTTGGGCTATTATGTAGAAATGGCAGAAATACAATCTTCTCTATTGTTTCCAAACAAGTTTCTGCTCATTAGATGATATTATGCAATAGTAAATTTTTTAAGAATTACAATATTGCTTATACAATAAATAAATAAGTGTATTTCCAAGATATATGGGAAGCAGATATGTGGAGTAAGAAAATGGTCTTTTAAACTGTCGTTTTTTGTTTAAACCACAATCTTGCTTTGGTTCCATTGCTTGAACATGTAATCCTGCCAAATACTGTTTTGTTATTTCAAAGTTGTTGGTTGTATATATGAAATATGACGTTGAAATAAAAATCTGAGAAGTAATTAAAATGAAAATCTGAGAATAAGGTAGTGAAATGAAAATCTGAGCAGAAAAAGGTTTTAAAAATCCATTTTTATTACTCATATCTCCAGTTTCACAAGTTTAACTGTTACTCTTTTAATAAAATCCATAAAGCCCATTATAGAGATCAGAAGAGGCAATAAGCAGCTCATAAATGAAACAGCCTAAAAAAGGAAACATATTATAAGAAAACATAGAATAGAGAGAGGTTTTGTTTTGTTTTGTTTTGTTTTATGGCCTTTGTACAGACTTCTCTTATCTGGAAAGGCTACTAGAGCATTTGGGATGTGGGTGAGGTCATGTTATAGGTTAAAGCCTTTATTTTTAAAGGAATGATTTACTTACTATTTATTATTAATAAGGTCATTATTGAATAAAGCCAGAGATCTCAGTGATTTTTGAAATGTGAAAACATTTCATTACTTTCTATTGAACATTATCATTTGTATTTCACACTTTCCAATACAGAAAGCTAAAAGAAATACCTTCTTCCTCAAAACTACATTATCCTTAACTGGTAACTATTCAAAAAGTCCATTTTAATTTTTTTGAAAGTCTTTCTTTAAAAGCTAGATGATAATAAGTTGTACTATGGTGATACATTGGTTTTAGACACAAATTTCATTTAAAACTTAGATTTCATATTTGGAACTTTTTATCAGGTTGGTTCTGTACTTGAGATGCTATCCACATTTTGAAGTTGTTCTTAATTTATAATGGTAAGGGAACTTTTTAAATCGAGGTAAACAATTTGTTCCTAAATAAAAACAGACTAAACTTGATTATCAAAATCTTAGCATGGCAAGCTTTCATTTATTTACAATAACAATATAAATAATTATCCTTAAATGTGACATAATTTTTTTAAAAAACAACATACATGTGACGTCCTAGCCAGATCAATCAGACAAGAGAAAAAATAAAAGGCATCCAAATTTTAAAAGAGGAAGTCAAATTATTTGCTAGCAATATGATCTTATACCTAGAAAACTTTAAAGACTCCTCCAAAGACTCCTAGATTTAATAAGTGATTTAGTAACATTTCAAGATACAAGATCAGTGTTTACAAATCAGTTGCTTTTTTTTTTTTGAGACCGAGTCTCGCTCTGTCACCCCAGCTGGAGTGCAGTGGTGAGATCTCGGCTCACTGCAAGCTCCGCCTCCCAGGTTCACGCCATTCTCCTGCCTCAGCTGGGACTACAGGCGCCTGCCACCACGCCCGGCTAATTTTTTGTATTTTTAGTAGAGATGGGTTTTCACCGTGTTAGCCAAGATGGTCTCGATCTCCTGACCTCATGATCTGCCCACCTTGGCCTCCCAAAGTGCTGGGATTACAGGCGTGAGCCACCGCGCCCGGCCCAGTTGCATTTTTATACACCAATAACAACCAAGCTAAGAACCAAATCAAGAAGTCAATTCCATTTAGGATAGCTACAAAAAACAAAACAAAACAAAAAACCCCGCACAAGATTCCTAGGAATGTATTTAACCAAGAAGGTGAAAGATCTCCACAAGGAAAATTATAAAACATTGATGAAAGAAATTGTAAATGACACAAATAAATGGAAACATCCCATGCTCATGGATTGGAAGAATCAATATTGTTAAAATGGCCATATTTTCTAAAGCAGGGCAATCTACAGATTCAATGCAATTCCTATCAAAATACCAACTTCATTGTTTCACAAAATTAGAAAAAACAATTCTAATATTAATATTAACCAAAAAAGATCCCAAATAGCCAAAGTAATCCTGAGCACAAAGAACAAAGCTGGAGCCATCACATTAATGGACTTCAAATTATATTACAAGGCAAGAGTAACCAAAACAGGATGGTACTAGTTTAAAAATAGACACATAGATCAATGCAACAGTATAGAGAATTTGGAAATAAAGCCACTTACCTACAGCCAACTGGTCTTTGACAGGATTGGCAAAAGCATACATTGGGGAAGGGACATGCTATTCAATAAATGGTGCTGGGAAAATGTGGACTGCCATATGTAGAAGAATGAAAGTGGAACCCTATCTCTCACCATATATAAAAATTAAGATGGATTAAATATTTAAATATAAGACCTGAAAATATAAAAATACTAGAGGTAAACCTAACCAAAAACTTTTCCCAACATTGGCCTTGGCAAAGAATTCATGACTAAGACCTCAAAAGCAATTGCTACAAAACCAAAAATAGACAAATGGGACTTGATTAAACTAAAAACTTTTGCACTGCAAAATAAGTAACAGAGTGAACAGGCATCCTGAACAATGGTAGAAAATACTTGCAAACCATGCACCAGACAAGGGACTAATATCCAGAATCTACAAGGAACTCAGACAACTCAACAACAACAAAAACCAAGTAACCTCATTAAAAAGTGGGCAAAAGACAGAAGCAGACATTTTTCAAAAAGAGACATATAAATGGTCAGCATCACTAATCATCAGAGAAATGCAAATTAAAATCACAATGAGATATTATCTTACATCAGTCAGAATGGCTATTTTAAAAAAACAGATGTTGGCAAGAAAAGGGAACACTTATACACTGTTGGTGGGAATGTAAATTAGTACAATCTCTATGAAAAACAGTGTGGAGATTTCTCAGAAAACTAAAAATAAAACTATCATTTGATCCAGCAATCCCACTACTGGGTATATACCCAAATGAAAGGAAATCATTATATCAAAAAGATACCTGCACTTGTAGGTATCTATGGCACTATTCACAGTTGCAAAGATACAGAATCAACCTAAGTTTCCATCAGTGGATGATTGGATAAAGAAAATGTGGTGTATATCTGTACCATATATACTTAGCCATAAAAAAGAATGAAATCATGTCTTTTGCAGCAACATGGATGGAACTGGAGGCCATTATCTTAAATGAAATAACTCTGAGAGTCAAATACCACATATTCTCATTTGTGAGAGCTAAAAACTATGTACACATTGACATAGAGTTTAGAAGAACAGACACTGGAGATGGGAGGACAGGAGGGTTGGGAAGAAAGTGAGGGATGAGAAATTACTTAATGGGTACAACATACACTATTTGGATGATGGTTACACTAAAATCCCAGACTTCATTACTATGTAATTTATCTATGTATCAAAACTACACTTGTATCCCCAAATTTATACGAATAAAAAAATGGGCCTCTGAATTTGGAACACCAGACTTTGATATCCTAAGAATATATCTCTTTTGATTTGTATAGTTCAAAATTATCAAGTGTATATATTTTAAGTCGCTTACAGTTTTCAAAAGAAACACTTTGTGCTTGTGGTGTTGTGGCTTCTATATATGGATTGAGTAGAACATCATATAGATGTCCTTCTCACAGTAACACAGTTGGAGGATGGCAGGCCTGTAATTAAGGAGGAGTGATGTTTAAAACTGAATTCAATGCAGTTAGCTTTTGTCATCATCCTAAAATGTATCAAACATCAGTTAATATAGGATGTTTACTTGAAGGACAAATCCCTCAGAAATGCTCACAGAGGCTGGGTGAAGATCAGTCCTAAACATCATTAAATCCTGTTTTGGTATTTTAACAATCATTCTTTGAATCTGATTTCTCCTCTTTGGCTTTTTCAAATGTGTTTGAATTAAGATCACTCATTGGTTTATCAGACTTGTAAGATGAGAAAGGGGGTCCCGAGGTGGGTGCAGTGGTGCAGATGTGTAGTCTCAGTTAACTGTGAGGCTAAGGCAGAAAGAATGCTTGAGCCCAGGAGTTCAAGGCTGCAGTGCGCCATGATGGTACATGTGAATAGCCACTGCACTTGAACATGGGCAACAGAACGAGATCTGGTCTCTTAAAAATAAGAGAGTTCTTACGAAAGAAAGTAATCAATGCATTCTTAAAATCAGATAATGTATTTTATTAATACAGAGGTTGGTGAATCAAATTCAGATCTTTAAGTTTTCTGTATTTTGCTCTGCATTTTCTTAGTCCTTTCAGGGGAACAAACTAAAACTTTGCCCCAATTTCTCCACCATGTGGATAGAGCAATCACAGCACATTTTGGGGTCCCAGTCCGTTGGTAGGATATAATTTTTTTTTTTTTTTTTTTTTTTTTTGAGACGGAGTCTCGCTCTGTCGCCCAGGCTGGAGTACAGTGGCGCGATCTCGGCTCACTGCAAGCTCCGTCTCCCGGGTTCACGCCATTCTCCTGCCTTGGCCTCCCGATTAGCTGGGACCACAGGCGTCCACCACCACGCCAGGCTAATTTTTTTTGTTGTTTTTAGTAGCGACGGGGTTTCACTGTGTTAGCCAGGATGGTCTCAATCTCCTGACCTCATGATCTGCCCGCCTTGACCTTCCAAAGTGCTGGGATTACAGGCGTGAGCCGACCGAATATAAATATTGTTAATGTGAACTTGAATTAAAAATGGCTTTTTAAAGTGAGCAAAAAGTCCAGTGCAGTGGCTCATGCCTATAATCCCAGTGACTCTAGAGGCTGAGGCTGGAGGATCTCTTGAGCCCAGAAGTTTGAGGCTGCAGTGAGCCACGATTGTGCCACTGCACTTTAGCCTGGGCAACAGAGCCAGACGTCCACTCTAACAAAAAATTTTTCTTTTGTTTTTGAGACAGAGTCTCACTCTGTTGCCCAGGCTAGAGTGCAGTGGCATGATCTTGGCTCACTGCAACCTCCGCTTCCCAGGCTCAAGTGATTCTCATGCCTTAGCCTCCCAAGTAGTTGGAATTACAGTGCGTGTCACCATGCCCAGCTAATTTTTGTATTTTTTTGTACAGACAGGGTTTCACCATGTGTTTCACCATGTTGCCCAGACTGGTCTCGAACTCCTGACCTCAGACGATCGGCCCACCTCAGCCTCCCAAAGTCCTGGGATTACAGGCATGAGCCACCATGCCCAGCCCAAAAAAATTTTCTAAAAATCGCAGTTCCTCTCTGGGATGCGTTTTTCTCATCTCTAAACTGAGAAACTTGGAAGAGATGAAGGCTAAGCTTCATCCCTTCCACTTCTAAAGGTCTATGCTTCTATTTTTTCCAACAGACCTTTTGAAACCTAGCAGGGCAAAACCAGGCAAGGTCCAATTGCAGCCTCTAAGAGGAACACAGAAGAGCCTCTTAATTTCTTGGGCTCAGCAACCGCAACCATTTTATTTCAGGATATTATTTTAGTCTTCTGGCTACAGAACTGAATTTCCAACCTGAATCACATGGATCAATGTCAGAGTGAATTAGGCATTCTTATTCAAAATGTACCTGTGAACATATATTTTAAAAATAAATGTAAATAATATACCAATATAAAAAAGTTCCCAAAACAATTTTTTTTTTTTTTTTTTTTGAGATGGAGTCTCGCTCTGTCGCCAGGCTGGAGTGTAGTGACACAATTTCGCCTCACTGCAACCTCCACCTCCCAGGTTCAAGTGATTCTCCTGCCTCAGCTTCCTGAGTAGCTGGGACTACAGGCACATGCCACCATGCCCAGCTAATTTTTGTATTTTTTAGTAGAGATGGGGTTTCACCATATTGGCCAGGATGGTCTCGATCTCTTGACCTTGTGATCCACCCACCTTGGCCTCCCAAAGTGCTGGGATTACAGGCGTGAGCCACCGCACCTGGCCACAAAGTGATTTTTAAAAGGGAAGACAGGTAAATGGATCATCATGTGTGCCTGTAATCACCATTTACCTGGAAGGCTGAGACAGGAGAATCATTTGAGCCCAGGAGTTCAAGGCCGCAGTGAGCTATGATTGTGCGACTGCACTGCAGCCTGGGTGACAAAGCAAGACCTGGTCTCTAAAAAAAATTTAAAAATAAAATTTTGTAAAAAGGATCATCGGATATCTCTGAATCACAAATTGCTTTTATTCCTGGGAATAAGACAAAACCACCAAACCTCCAAACATCCAAAGACAGCATTCAAAGATGCCTTTTGCAATTTCAAAAGATCCTTATTTCTGCCATGATGCAGCTAATAGAATATGTACAGGGGCTCTTTCTTTCTTTCTTTCCTTCTTTCTTTCTTTCCTTTCTTTCTTTCTTTCTTTCTTTCTTTCTTTTTCTTTCTTTTTCTTTCTTTCTTTCTTTCTTTTTCTTTGAAGGAGAAAGGTCACTAGTAGATTAGACTTTAATATTTCAAGAGATTCCTTGGCATAGAAATTATTTTCAATGCCCAGAATGATGGAGGAATAGAAGATAAATGGGAGGGAAAATGGTTTGGATATATTTAGAAATAAAGATCTTCTAAAATAGCAAACACAAAAGGAGAACTAGTGGTAATTTTTATGTAATTGTTGAAGATGTTTAAAGGCTTTGTTGTCTTTCTTCACTTATGACCAAATTATTTTCTAAGTTGTTAAAACTCAAAATACTTAATTTTTCCTATATGTCCTTTACATGCATTAAATTATTATGTAATAATTTTATTGAAGATTCAATCAGCAACACAGTAACAGTAAATGCATGGTACAAGACCTCGTATTATAAATCATACTTAATGTATGGTATCAATAAATTCACAACCTAACAACCAATCTGAAATCTAACTTCTCGTTGGAGGAATGAGATGTATTTTAATGATAGGTAATTGATTAGGTTTAATAACGAATTTAGAAAGCTTCCAGTTTGCCAGCAGTCTAAGTTATAACTAGGGCATACCAGCAAAAGGTAGCACTGGAATTAACACACAGACTCAAATGTTAGTTCACCCACATTCTGCCTACTATCCCTTCTCCTCCTGAACTACACCCCCATGTGTCTTTTGCATACAGAGCTCTCTTTGAAGCCAGCAAGTGTTTCATGCGTGGGAAATCAGGGGAATCAAAGCTACCTTATACAAAAGCATATGGTTAGGAGGGCAGGGGATGCTGAAAAACACTGCATACATACTTACAGTCTCCCTATGGGGAGCTCCTCTGACTATGAGACCCTCAAGTTTTGCATTTCTTATGCCTACGGTGTTTAAATTGGTGGCCTCAATTTTATAACACCAGGGTTTGTTTTCACATTTAGTTCCCTGGGATTTTTTTAAACTGACTTTGACAAAAAGGAAAAAAAGAAAAAGAGAGTGCAAAATAGGAAAAGAAGGCAGGGAGTGGAGAAAGAATAAATCATTATGCAGCTCTCAGCCCCCACAGGGAAACAGCAGTACAAACCCACAGATCCAGAATTGTCAAGCAATGGGGCTGTTTGTTTACAAGTCACAGAATCCGTTACGTAACTAGGGAAGTTAAAGAAACCTGGTGATTGTGTGACAGACCGATTCTTTTGAAACAGTCAAGAGACTTCATCTCTGAAATAGATTCATGCAGATGTTGTTTTCTTATTTTTAGTTGCTCTATAAATTTAGTTTTTGAGTTTTCCATGTAGATAATGACCCCTTATTCTTTATTATTTTTATTAGATACATTAAAACACTTTCTTACCATGGGAGTTTCTAAAGTATCAGCATGCATTTTTAAGGGAAATTGGAATAGCTTTTTATCTTCTGACGTATTATGTTGGTAAAAAAGTAATTGCGGTTTTTGCCATTGAAAGTAAGGGCAAAACCACAATTACTTTTGTACCAACCTAATAGAACTCCTGTCTGATTTAGCAGGAAAAATGTATTACATGACCAATAGATCAGTTCTAGATTCTGTCCACCCTTCACCCCATTACTTCTTCTCTAAAAAAAAATTCTTTTTACTTTTATTCTCAAAGGAGGTGATCTTCTTTTTTTAATTGATGGTCTTTTGTTTGTTTGTTTAAGTTCTGGGACCATAAAGTGTTTATAAGATGCAGACCTTTGAAAATATTTCCATGTAAGCCAGGAACAGTCGCTCGCCCTTGTAATCCCAACAATTTGGGAGGCTGAGGCAGGAGGATCGCTTGAGGCCAGGAATTTGAGACCAGCCTGGGCAACATAGCAAGACCTCATCTTTAAAAATATAAAATGTATTTCCATGTAGATACATTTTTTTTTAGATCTGAGACAGTGTAAAAATTTCAACTCTAAAGAAAAAAATTAGAAAATCAAATGATTTAAATAAATCATCATATTGGATTATAGTAAATTTAATAAGTTATTCTCAATAAACGTCTTAGATAAGAAAGTTTTTATGATCTCTTTAGTTGATATCTGCATTTATATTTAATACACTTTAAAAATGTGATTTTTTTCCTGAAAACTTATAGCCACATTTCAGTGCTCTATTAGTAAAAACGTGAATCGACTCTGAAAGATTATAATTAATCAACTTCTGATAGCAAATTAAACTAAAACTATTGAGGTTGCAAAGTCAGTAACTTTATGAGACATTGTTTTTCTCATTCAGCTAACTCATTCTTCAGTGGGGTCAGTTTGGTGTCATATGTTACTCCATGGGGAAAAATCCCAAGGGGATTGATGGAGAAGGAAAAATCCTAAGGGGATTAATGGAGAAGAATTATGTTTTTCACCAGGCAGAAAAAAGCCCTGAATTCGGTCCCTCAGGAATCTTCTCAGGGTGTTTTCTGCTAATGGTACCAGAGCCCTATGGCCCTATGGTGCCAGAACTCTATCAGTTCCAGGAGGGAACTGCACCACTGAGACTCAATACCCAGAAGGCTGCTCAGCTCTTGTTCCTGCTACAATAGACACTGAGAATACGGATTAAAGCCTCTTTAGTCTTTTGAGGTATGTGAGGAATGGCTATTTTGTTTTTGTTTAATTAGGGTCTTGGTATAGAGCAGGACAGTTAGTCGCCTATGTCCTTCTGTCCAATTTAAAGGTAGGGCTGAGCTGATTCACTGTCTAGAGATTAGTAGTGCAATGAACTACAATTAAACAATAATAATAATAATAACCTTTGCTCAAGGAGAATGTTTCAATAACTTAGATGTTCCCAGGCCAGCAGCATCATAAAGCCTCTGCAGTTGGGCATCTGATATTTACTATCTTAGAACAGTGGTATGAATTAGCCAAGGTCTCTCCATTTATTTAGTTGTCGGTGAATGCTAAATAGAAATAAATGAGTCAAAATTAAAGGAAAAGATAGATACCAACTTAGCATAAATCTCTCTGAATTACTATTCAAATTCTTGGGTCCTTCTGGACTTTAAGACCACGTTTTTTCTATAATAGGCAAGAAAGATGATTTATGCAGTTTATTTAGAGGTAAACTTTATGGAAAAAATGTTATACACATCCATACAATATGTGGGTTATAATCATTGTTTTAAGAGACAATGATAGCATACAGAGGTGCCTACAAAGTTTTTATTTAAAGAGCCAGGGTCTCTGTCACCCAGGCCAGAGTGCAGTGATGTGATCCTGGCTCACTGCAACCTTGAACTCCTGGGCTCAATCAATTCTCCCTCCTCAGCCTCCCAAGTAGCTGGGATTACATGCACATGCCAGCATGACCAATACATTGTTTTTTTTATTTTTTTCAAGATAGGGTCTCACTGTGTTTCCCAGGTTAAATTTTAAACATTATCTTTGTCTTTTTTGCCTGCTGCCCAAAGTCATACGAAAATGCATCATTATTATTTAAAATGAAATCATAGTTGTAATAATACTTTACTAATAATATTTTAATTTCAGTACGGAGCTTAAACTTTCAAAGCATTCTTAGCTACGCAGGCTAATTTATTCATGATTAGAGTTCTTTAGCACACGTAGTCCATTCCTCTGAGATATGAAATGGCAATGATATGTACTCATCTTATTACAAAGCGAAGATGGGATAGATTTTAGATATTTCAAAAAATAAGTACTTTTTTTCTGTTTGTACAGTAGTCCCCGCCCCCCCTTATCCGTGGTTTCACTTTTCACAGTTTCGGTTGCCCAACATACAATGCAATAACATATTTTGAGAGAGAGACCACATTAACGTTTATTACAGTATATGGTTATAATTGTTCTATTTTGTTATTTTTATTGTTAACTTCTTACTATGCCTAGTTTATAAATTAAACTTCATCAAAAAGTTATGCATGTATAGGAGAAAACAGTACATATAGGGTTCTGTACTATTTGCTATTTCAGGCACCTAGTGGGGGTCTCGGAATATATCCCCTATGGATAAGGGGGAACCACATACTTCAATACAAAGTTGAAAAGGCTCTGACCATATAGTATTCATGTTAATTTGGTATTTAAAAAACTACTAAACCTGAGTGAACTAATTCTCAAAAAAAAAGGATATGTGTAGCTTTTGTTTCTTCAATAAAAATATATGGAAGTATCTTTTAAGAGTGATTTTAAACTACTTGTCTTTTAAGATAACTTTTAACTGATGATTTGGGGGCACTCATAAGCTCTCTGGGGATAAAACTAAGGTTCCATTAGAATATCTTGATTTAGGTCAGGGACAGTGGCTCTTGCCTGTAATCCCAGCACTTTGGGAGGCCGAGGCAGGAGGATCGCTTGAGCCCAGAAGTTTGAGACCAGTCTGGGAAACATGGTGCGATTTCTTCTCTTAAAAAAAAAAAAAACAAAACTTGGTTTAATTAAAGAGAAGAAACTCCTTTCTGTACAGGGCAGCTTTAAGTGTAACTTCTTGGTGGTATCTGAGGTGGCAGAGAAAGAATGGTGTCTGGGGTTTGATTATCTGCACTGTGATTTAAGTTCACTGAACCTTGGTTTCCTCATCTATAAAACGAGAATGTTGTCTTGAAAAGCAGGTGCTTAGTACTATTATTGTAGGCAAAGGAGTTCAACTAAATGACTTCTTGGGTTTCTTTTAAATGCCAGAATTAAATAGTTGTAAAATAGATGAACCGATTTCCCTTCAATCGTGAGTAGTTTAAAATGCCACCAAAGATGGCAGAATGAGCCATTAAAATGGCT
This sequence comes from Theropithecus gelada, assembly GCF_003255815.1. NCBI lineage: Eukaryota > Metazoa > Chordata > Mammalia > Primates > Cercopithecidae > Theropithecus > Theropithecus gelada. The sequence goes on from NC_037681.1 coordinate 88,940,006, forward strand.
TTTATAAAACTTTCTTCCTTCTGTTTTTATCAACTGTAAATTAAAGCTATTCTATTCATAGTCTAAAGCTGAGGAAATAAGCTTTTGTAACCTACTAATATTTTCACCCCCGGGAAAATAATTGTTCTTAGAAAGGCTAAAATGGGCCGGGCACCATGGCTCTCGCCCGTAATCCTAGCACTTTGGGAGGCAGAGGCAGGTGGATCATCTGAGGTCAGGAGTTTGAGACCAGCCTGGCTATCATGGTGAAACCCCATCTCTACTAAAAATACAAAAATTAGCCAGGAATGGTGGTGGGTGCCTGTAATCTCAGCCACTTGGGAGGCTGAGTCAGGAGCATCGCTTGGACCCAGGAGGCGGAGGCTGCAGTGAGCTGAGATCATGGCATTGCACTCCAGCCTGGGCAACAAGAGGGAAATTCCATCTCAAAAATAAAAAGAAAGAAAAGCTAAAATATTCCTATGCCTAATCCTACTGTTGGAAGCATAAAGATTTGTTATATTTCTTGCATGGTTTTAAAAACCAAGGACTCTTTTCAAAACTTAAAGCAATGATTAGGTGCCACATAAATGTCAACTTATATATCACCTGAGGACTTTAATGGAGCACATAATAAATACTAATTAATTTAACCAACACCCCTGTGGTAAACACATTATTACCCCTCCTCCCCTTTGAACAGGCAGGGAGACTAAGATTCCATGAGACCAAGTAACTCACCCTGGGGATGTGTGGAAGAAGTTGCTGAGCCAGAAAAAGGAATGGAATCTGAGCCCTATGTATTTACAGTTTTTAAGAAGAGTCTTATTCCTCATGGATGAAAACATTTCTGCTTCCCTTTACATTTATATATTTGTGAGGATAGAGTAGATTATGTATACTACTGAGACACCACCACCCTTCCCAAATGTTAGCTCTTTGTTTCCAGGATGTGCAATGACAAATAATTTGTTGGTAATGCTAACACTTCAATTAGTTAGATCTACACTTACTTAGTAAGCTTCAAATTGTTCCTATGGATGGATTAGAAAATGGAATTTAATAAGAACAATGAAGACTGAAAGCAACAAGGAAAATAAACAGATTTTTCCATTAAGCAGATAGGTAATTTTTTTATATTTTATATTTTGAGACAGGGTCTCACTCTGTCACCCAGCCTGGAGTGCAGTGGCAGAGTCAGGATTCCCTGCAGCCTTGATCTCCTAGGCTTGAGTGATGCTCCCACCTCAGCCTCCTAGGAAGCTGGGACTACAGGGTGTGCCACAATGCCAGGTTAATTTTTTGTATTTTTAGTAGAGATGAGGTTTTGCGATGTTGCCCAGGCCGGTCTCGAACTCCTGGACTCAAGTGATTCACTTGCCTTGGCTTCCCAAAGTGTTGGGATTACAGGTGTGAGCCACCACGCCTGGCCATGCAGATAATTGATTTGCTTTTTTATTGTGATTTTACTTTTATAATTTTTCCCAGTAATTGTTACTGGGAAGATAGTCTAGGAATTATTTTGTGATCTCCTGTCCTACCTCCTCAGTTTATAGAGGGCACGCAATAAGGACTTATTGGCTGAAACATAATACTCCTCCCAGTCATAGATTCATCAGTGACTAAAATTGAATGTTGTATAATGAATAATACAATGTTTGAGCAATTTACTCATTCTAGCATTCAGTTAATATTGTGCATTTACTCATTTAATCAGGTAATTTGTGATTAGAAGAATCCAAGAAATAAACCAGAACTAGCCATGTTGATTTCAACTCGGTTAACTTTGACAAACACCCAGTGCAATTCTTTAGAAACTAAAATTTTGATAACTGGACTATGACTTATGATTTTTAAAAAACGAAAAGAGATTGAATGTGTCAAGAGCCAGCATAACATACATTTGCCCAAATTTTATTTCCCAGAGCATCACTTTTCCTAGGCAAGAATAAATGCTAGAGGCTGCCTGACTGCCACTATTGGGTAGCATAAAGAAACAGAATTCACCATCATTGGGTAGTTTTTTTTTCCATACTACCCTGCAATACTGGTTTATTTAGCATATGTATAAGTTCCTTTCTGTCATACTTTTGGAGTTTCGATGTATAAAATAACACCTTGAAATTGTTAGCTATAACACAGAAAAATAAAATTGAATTTGGTCAACATCAAGGTACTGCAGTGCACTTCTGAAAATAAGCCTTGCAAATGTTTTCCCACTGGAATATTTATGGATATAGCAATTTAGGTAGTCATTCACTAGAGGAGTTTATGACATGCCAGTAGCTGAAAGATGAGAATAAACCCTACAGTTTCCAGTTGCAACTAAAGAAAGATGTAAAAACAAAAACAAAAAACCCAAACACATGCACTTTTTTTAAGGACCTTTTTTCCTTTTCTTTTCTTTTCTTTTTTAGATTGGTACTAGGTTTAAGAGGTTTACACATTTGTAAAACTGTCTGTATGACTATTTCTGAAAGACCACATTCCTTCCTGTTTAAAGTTAAATAACTCCTGAAATTTTAATTTTAGTTTCTCAAACAAGATAAAACCAGTTGAACTGCTTTATATTATTTCCTGAGTCAGAAATTGAGGCCAACAGTATTGAAAAGGTAACCATGAGTTGACTTTTTGTGTTTTGTAGGTTAATAGTAGCAAAGAAAAGGGCAAGTTGTTTATGTCCTTAAAAATAATTTCAGAAGAAATTAAAGAGTTTTCATCTCACTATTAATCACATTATTTCTCACTCCTTTGTCAGAGGAAGAATTTATAAATGTCAGTAAAGTCCTTTTTATGCAGAAATTATTGAATTTAAATACATGCTAATTGCTGCTACTGATAGCTCTATCTGCAACAGGATTAAAGCTGTTACAATATATTTTAAGAGTCTTGGCAGATGAGTGTTCTTATAATCATCACATTTTAGAGACCTTTCTAAATCACGAGTTACATGAAATAAAGAACCTAAAACAAATTAGGCAAGATCGTTTCATTTGTACGTATTATGTGCCAGGTATTTTTTTTAAAGTAAAAAAAAAAAAAAAAAAAAAAAAAGATTGTTTCAGTGGGCTTCTCTTTCCCTCTGGGGCCTATTAAATACTATACAAACAAGTCTGCCTCTTACTTTGGCTTATTTGGCTTTGGTACACACCTCTTAGGCAAGTGGGGCCAGCTCTCTAGAACTGGCAGTCTCGTCTTGAACAGTTTGTTATTCATATTTCAGTCCTCTTTTTTTCACACCTGTTTTTCATTTCAGGATATTAGAGTATCTGATGTTGATCAAATCAATGGAAAATAGACTGGGATACAAGCATTTCAGACTAGCACATTAGGACTGGGTTTATCTCACTCACTGGCACAAGCTGTATGATATCTGAGTGGGAAAATATTTGTTTAGAAATGTCTTTTCACCTCTCTGTCAGGGTTACAATGGCTTGCCAGGCCAAGCATTGAGCAGAGAAGAAAGGCATCCATTTTGAGAAGCCACATATTTTAGATGACATATGCAGAAGCAACGTGCATTGGCATTTCATCATTTAGAATCTTATCCAAGTGCCAACATTTATCCTAACCTGGAAGGGAAGGGTGCCAAAGTAAAAAAATGTGTTTAGTTTGGCCTCATGAAATTCATGCTTAGGCAAATCTTAGGGGCAAACAGGGTATACGTTCATGCGTAACACCTATTACTGTTAATAGGAGTTACCACATAGGTCCAAAAGAAAACATAGCCTTTAGAATTGAACTTAGACCTTGGGGATCAAAAGATCTCCCCAGCTAATAGCTGACGGGAATTGTGCAGTCTCAAATTTGCTCCCTGCTAACCTGACATCATTGAACTTGGAGAAGCAGAGCCAGGTTCGTTCAGGGGTAGCAGAGACAGAGAAAGTGAAAAAAAAATTGTTTTGAAAATAAAAGTGATTATAAATCAGGCTTTTAAATTAAGTCACAGAAATCCCTACCTAATTATATCATGAAAACAAGTTCCAGCTCATAGTTCTTAGAAAAGAGAAGGTTGTGACAGATTTATTCTTGTTTACTACTTTCAACCCCAAGCACTCTTGATTAATTTTTCTCAAAACAATAAAATTAGACTCAGCCAATAAAATAATATGTCAATTTGGAGATCAATTTACTTTTAATTTTCAGGGATTCATGGTAAGGGAAATCAGATGGTCAAAAAAATCTGACCTACAGAACAACACAAATTTTGATTTATATCCCATCACTAACCTTCTCGACCCCAGATGTGAACAAGGGGCCAGCCAGTTACTGAAGCAACAGCGTGTTGAGAAACTGCTGTGGGCGGAACATTATGTGAGGTGCTGAAGGGAGACAGATGTAATAGAAAAGTATAGTTCTTGTATTCAAAGAAATGTATAATTAAGGCTGAATGTCAGTACAAAGCCTATGGATAGGTTTACATTTACTTTTTTGCTTTGACCTTGCCTCTCTCCTTTGAAAATGATAGTAAACTAGGGGATAAGGGGGGGAAAGTAAGGTCCTCAGTAGTCCATTAATTAGGGATATGCAAAGATCTCTGAACAATTAGAGCCCTTAACTGTCTTCAGAATAGGATAGGAATTAAGAAGACAAGGTTTGAAAATAGATAAACCTGAACCTGTCACTTGAAACTTTGCAAGCCCCTGTTTTCACAATTGTGAAATGGTAGCAATAATTTTCAGGGAGGCTGAAGAAATTGAGTAAGAGAAAATATATGAAGAATTTAGAATAGGGCTTGTCAAATAGCAACAGTTCAAGTAAACAGTAGTCTTCATGGCCAGGTGCAGTGGCTCACGCTTGTAATCCCAGCGCTTTGGGAGGCTGAGGCAGGCAGACCATGAGTTTGAAACCAGCCTGGCCATCATGGTGAAAACACATCTCTACTTAAAAATGCAAAAATTACTTGGATGTGGTGGTGGAAGCCTGTAATCCCAGCTGCTTAGGAGGCTGAAGCATGAGAATCTCTTGAACCCAGGAGGCGGAGGTTGCAGTGAGCTGAGATGGCACCACTGCACTCCAGCCTGGGCAACAGTGCAAGACTCTGTCTCAAAAGACAAACAACAAAAAAATGTAGTCTTCATTATTATTAATGACGGATAGTGGCTAACATCCATTCAATAGCTAATATCCTGTGCATGGAATGTTCCTGACTTTCTTCTCTAGTATTTATTGGTGGCTCAATTGACCACTCAGGGAGTGTCAAATACAACTGTATAACCTTGGTCAATTTCTTCTTGGGTTCCATCCAAAGACTGACTCTGCAAACTGCCCCTGCCGGAGGTGTCGGGGTTTGGGGGTGGGGTGATGTAAGGGGGTGAAGAGTCATGCTGTACTCAGTGAGGATTACAACCAGGAGCATGTCTTAGCCAAGTCAGAGCCACTGCAGGCACCTCTTGGCTTTGCACCTATTAAGACTGAGTAGTGTTGTGTGTGCCAGGCTGGCCCCATGGGTATCCTTAGTAGATCATGTGAGTGTTTTCACTGTGTCCCTTCTAGACCATGCAAACTCCAGTAATGGGAATCTCGTTTTGGAATGAAGTGTTGTTTTCATACAAAGGAAAATACAGTAGCTAGTTCAGACTGTTCCGTGATATAAGAGGCAATAAGCCCTGCTTAAAAGGAAAAAAGCCTCCAGAAGTGAAATCACAAATGCTGCATTATGATGGGTTGCAATAAACATGGGTGTGTGTAGAAAGAGGATGTGGCAACACTTTTGTCTCCTGCCATGTCAACTGAGGTGATGGGAAACATGACAGCCTAAAAGAATTAAGGGTAAGTGGTTGGAAAGAAAAGCCAGTCTTGGAGTTAGGGAGAGCAGGTGAATAGTGCCATCACAGAGTTTCATTATTTTTGTGCATGTGATTAAGATTTGACTTGGGAATATCATTAAAGTGGAGAGCTTGAGAAATGTCTAGATATATGTGAACCAAACTGTGTGCAGCTTAGATTGATGCAGAAAGAACACTTTTTTATACTTGTAAATGTTTTGATACAAATTAAATATAGAAAATACTACATCTTATATCTAAGAAGGAAGAAAAATAATCTGTGGACTTTGACCCCTAAGCTCTGAAGACACATGCTAATAATAATTGGCAAAGGTATTTGTTTTACTCTATAAAGTTAAGAAGTTAAACCCATATGCAGTTGTCTAAAATTCGATGGATATGCAAGCGTCATGGATGAACACAGGAAGTGTAAAAGCTGTTCAATCTGTCCTGCCACTAGTACCACCTAGTGGTAGCCAAGATGATGTGTAAGCATCTTTTTAAAAATTGCTTTAAAAAATTGTAAAAGCAATGCATCAATAAAACTCATTGTTTAAAACAATTGAAACATACACAATACTTCAGAGTAAATTGTCAGGGGTCTTTCAATTCCAGTCTCTCCCAACCCCACTCGTCTTCCTTGTTAATAGTAATCTTGCCTTTCCTATGCATTTCCTCAAATTTCAGCCTCTCTCTCCCCTATCCTTTCTCTCTCTATGTGCTTAACACTTTTAAAATACACATGGAATCATTTAATCACATATTTTATGGGGTGATGTTTTTCACTTAACAAATATCTTTAAACTTATTCTCTAGCACAGTAGAAGCTATTGCTAATGGCCCCAGACACTAGGAGTTGCTCATAAACTCGAGTATCAGGTCTGCTTTCAGATTCTGAGCTGGAAGAGTTATGTGGCTATTGAAAATGCCTTCCCTGGATGAGGTTCTTGACTCAGATTAGCCTTTATCGGACATGGTCAGCTTCCCACCTCCTCCTTCCCTCCTGTAGTCTCATCGTCTGTTACTCCGCCTCAGAGACCCCAGCTGCCATCATCCTCATTTAGCTTCCCCGCCCCTCACCACTGCAGAAGACTCCGTTCTCATCTCCTGCCTCCAAACTGCCTCCAGGAAGATTGCTTCATAACTCAAATAGCATTCTATCATTTTACATTTAAAAACTTCCTCTGGTTCCCACTTTCTGTAGAACTAAAACTGCTCAGCATGTGTAGAAGGCTCCTCATAGCCTCGCCCCAACCCATGCCTCTCTCTTCCCTAGGCTCCAGTCACACAGAGTTCCTTCTTCCAGAGTGGATCATATATTTTCACAGGCCAATACCCTGCAGTACCTTCTGTATGCCTGAAAGCAGCTCAAATATCATCTATGAAGCTGCCTCCAATTCCCACAGGCTCCTCCTCTATGTTTTGATGTATTTTGTATTTTTCCTAGTATAGCACTTGCCTCATTTTATTGTAATTATTTGGCTATAAGCAACTTGATTACTTATCACACTCCTATTGCTATCTCCTGCCTCCAGGGGACCTGGCACATGAATGTTTATTGAATGAATAAATGAACTTTAATAAGGAGTACAGTGAGTAAGCCCTAGGGTAGTGTTTTCCAAACTTTAATATGATAAGAATCTCCTAAAGTGCTTATTAAAATGCAGATGCTTTGGATTTACTCTCAGAGAGTTTGCTCAATTTAACAGATCTAAAAAGGTAGAGTTTAGGAATCTACATTTTAACAAGCATCCCCAATAATTCTGATGGCCTGTGAGAAGCCCTCTCCTAGAATGCAAAGCAAATAATTTGGGGTGGGGGGGAAGAAAGAACATTTGTTCCTCATGATGGCACACATTGAAGAATGTGCTTATTCTTCACATTCACATGTAAGAGAGATCCCTCGGGGTCGTTGTTCCAGGCACTCCTGAGAATAAATAGATACCAGAATAAGTTTGAGAAAACCACAGTTGGCTGGGAGCAGTGACTCACGCCTGTAGTCCCAGCACTTTGGGAGGCCAAAGCAGGCGGATCTCTTGAGGTCAGGAGTTCCAGACCAGTCTGACCAACATGGTGAAGCCCCATCTCTACTAAAAATACAAAAACTAGCCGGCTGTGGTAGTGGTGCACCTGTAGGCACAGCTACTTGGGAGGCTGAGGCGGGAGAATCACTTGAAGCTGGGAGGCAGAGGTTGCAGTGAGCTGAGATTGTGCCACTGTACTCCAGCCTGAGTGACAGAGCGAGACTCTGTCTCAAAAAAAAAAAAAAAAAAAGATAGAAAACCACAGTGAAGCGAATTCCGTGAAGACTATAAAGAAGCATCAAGCTCTGTGTAGAGGGCTAGATTGTTTCTTTGTAAGGACAATTGTCATCAACTCCCATATGTTTGTTTTGTTAAAATAGCCACTATTTAGCCAGGCCCAAGCTGTTTTCACTAATACATTGCATTTGTGTCAAGCTTCTCTTTGGATATTCTCCAAGCGTTTTAGCAGCTTTAAGCCTGTCTTCCCTTGTTCCCTGAGGGAGGAACAAGCACAAGTTCACGCCAACTCATTAGAGAGGCATTGCTCAAGAGCAGCTCCTGGGGCACCAGATGCAGGCAGGAGCGAGGGAGTGGGATCCCTTCCAGCCCCCTCCCCTCTGCGCTGTCTCATTTTCCCCACCCACCCTCCCAAATGCTCCTTATTGTCTTCAGCAGGTGGCTTCCACCCCTGCCTTCAAGTCTGCTCAGACAATCTCCCTCCCAAGATAGATAAGCTCCAAAAAGATTCACAGGTTCTAGACAATGCAGAACTGCCAAGGACCACACTGGGCAAAGCAATACCTTCATACAATCAACCTTAAGGCGTTTTCCAGAGACAATGGTAAACGTGGATTAGGCTTTTGATCAGAAGGCAGAATGTTCATGACCAGCCTGGGCAACATGGTGAAACCCATCTCTACAAAAAATACAAAAATTAGCTGGACGTGGTGGTGGCCACCTGTGGTCCTAACTACTTGGGAGGCTGAGGTGAGAGGATCACTTGAGACTGGGAGGTCAAGACTGCAGTGAGCCAACATCGCACCACTACACTCCAGCCTGGGCTGTTACAGAGCAAGACCCCTGTCTCAAAAAAAAAAAAAAAAAAAAGAAAAGAAAAGAAAGGCAGAACCTTTAGGCAGCAGATGTCCACCAGATGCATGTGTGCATGTGTGTGCGTGTGCACGTGTGTGTACAGCCATGAGTTTTAATACATGTATAGATTCATTCAACCACTGCCGCTATCGGGATACAGAACAGTTCCATCGCCCCAAAAAGCTCCCTCCTGCTACCCTTTTGAGTGTATCCAAGCTTCATTTTAAGGCTTTAATCTTATAAAAATCTCCAGGGAAAGGTTAAATGCTATAGAAAAGTTAAAGGTAGTCTGTGTTCAATTATTTGAAGAAACTTGTCATTCAGGGTTAGATTATTTCTGTAGGGTGAGGACAAATTCCCATGACCTATATAGGTACTTAGGTTGTCTTTCCAGGCAAGTTTGGTTAGCTATCCCATCCTACCCCGTCAAGCAGGAGCTATCTAGTCCAGGATAAACTCCCTTAGTGGAAGCCTGATTATTTAAATTATTAAATGTTACCATACCCATTATTTTTAGATTAATTAATAGGAATCCAACATCATTAGCTTGTAGCCATGAAAACTCTGAAAATAGACTCTCAGCGTGGTCATATGAATTGCATTTCAAAGTGTAACCATCTAGATTTGGGGGGAAATTAAGGACCTTACACACACACACTCATATACACATCATATAGATCTTCACACCAAACACAAGCCTAAAAAATAAACTGTGGGCCGGGCGCGGTGGCTCAAGTCTGTAATCCCAGCACTTTGGGAGGCCGAGATGGGTGGATCACGAGGTCAGGAGATCGAGACCATCCTGGCTAACATGGTGAAACCCCATCTCTACTAAAAAATACAAAAAACTAGCCGGGCGAGGTGGCGGGCGCCTGTAGTCCCAGCTACTCAGGAGGCTGAGGCAGGAGAATGGCGTGAACCCGGGAGGCGGAGCTTGCAGTGGGCCAAGATCCGGCCACTGCACTCCAGCCTGGGCGACAGAGCGAGACTCCGTCTCAAAAAATAAAAATAAAAAAAATTAAAAAAAAAAAATAAACTGTGAAAAGATCAAGATTCCAACTGGGTTTTGAGTTAGAAAAAAACATTAGTATTTTTAAATTTTTTTTTTTTTGTCAAAGAAGGTGACTATCTGATAAAGGTAAAGGAAAAATCAGCTGTTTCGTTTTTGGGAAATTCACAATGCTCCTAAGTTTAGTGGGCTTGTTGAACTTTTCTGAACATTCAAAAAATATTTTTGTCAAATAATTTTGACATTTCCAATTCTGCTTCAAGCATGGAGGGAGGTTGCCGCTAACACCATTGTTACCTCTTGGGCCATCGTCCCCTTAGGATAGTCATTTCAGTGGAAGGAAATACCCTTGGCTATCAGAGGCCAAGAGTCTGTAAACTTCTAGAGGAGGGTAAGCGTGTTGGAGTCATACTGATTCGGATTTTCATTCTGTCTCCTCTATTCACACTAGCTATGTGACTTTGGGCAGGTAGCCTAACCTCTCTGAGCTTAATAGCCTCATTTTAAAAAATGTAAATCATATGTAATTTTCAGGGTGGTTTTGAAAATCAAATGAGATCATATATATACAAAATGTCTGCCATACAAAAGATAGTCAATGGATGCTAATTTTGTCTTTCCTTTCCCCATTTAATTCATCTCTCTACCTCCAAATACAGCCTCGTCAAAACTAGGTCAGTCACAATTTATCTTATTTTTTAAGACCGTGGAAGGAAAAAAAGAGGGTTTAATCCTTCTCCTAATCTACCTTGTGACTTCTGACTTTCCCTGGTAGGAAATGATTTCTTAGAACCAACGTCAAACTATTACTTTTTTCTTTTTGGAGAAGTTTTACTTTACTGTCTTCAGTAGAAAAGAAGAGTAGGTGGTCTGGATTCCCCAGATGCGGATCAGGAAAGGCAAGGTTATGCTACAGTAATGAGCAACCCCAGAATTTTAGTGATGGTTTGTAGAATAGTTTCTTGTTCATCTCTCCACCCCAAAAAAGCAGAGTGATACAACATAAAGGACAGATAAGGGATAGAGCAAATACAGCAAAATGTTAACTGTGAAATCCAGGTGATAGATATGGGAATGTGTGTTATGCAAGTCTTTCAACTTTTCTATACATTTCAACATTTTTCACAATAAAATATGGGGAGAAAAGTTTATTTCTCACTTATGCTATGGGTCCAACAAAAGTTGGCTAGGGTTCTATGACATATCTTCTCACTCCAGGACATAAGATGATCAATCATCTCGAAAGTGGCTATTTGCCATGGCAAAGGGAAAGAGAGTTCTGTTGGCATTGCACAGACTGTTGAATAATTTCAGCCTGAAATGACATGTGTCACTTCTGCTTACAACTCATTAGCCAGAGCTACCAGTACATGGCCCTAGCCCAGGCCACGGAGGTCAGATCCTATCATGTGCCTTGATGGGGGAGGGCTGGAAACATTTGGTAAGCAGCACAAGTGATTACCCTGATGAAAATAAACAACTTCATAAACTTCAAAGAATAACATACCTTAGGACTATCTCATTAATAATACGAACGTGACAAGGCAAATTCACTGGAACAAAGTCAGTAAGAGAATTCAGAAACTTTTTTCTTTCTCATCCACTTTCCTACTTTTAGTCTCCTTTAAAGGGAGCAGGAGAACTAACCCCATAAAGGCTGATATATTGCAAACTTCTTGTTGGCTAGTTTGCAACCAGTCAGCCAGCTAGCCAGCCAGCCAGCTCTTTCTAGAATCTCATCACCTTTTTGTTGAGTCAGCTCATCTTCCCTGAGTCAGTGAGAAGATGTGGAAGCTGTCCAGAGATCTTAAGAAAAGCAGAAGTTAGGTTGAGGGTGGTAAAGCTTTTCAGAAATAGGATAGTAAAATATCTGAGTAAACAATATTTCAATATTTTTCTTGACTCAACGTTTTAGAGGAGTCAGGAAAGACTTCACAGTGACATTTAAGCTGGCACTTGAAGGCGTTTACAAGGTAGGAAATGGAGTAGCGCATTCCAAGCAGAGGGAACAGGCTGTGCAGTGGCAAGAAAACTGCTTTGGACTTGGTAGATCTGCAGGAGAATAAGAAATTCACTGTAACCAGAGACTAGAATGCATGTCAGGATTACTGTTAAAGTAGGGCCAAAAATACTGTATTTTTCATTTGTTAGCAAGTGGAGAATGAAATACCCTACTTGTTAAGGAAAAATTTTAGTCTTACCTAGTGCTCTAACTGTAGTTAACATGGCTTCAAAGAGAAAATATTATGTGCAAGTAATTTGCTATAAAGAGAACTATAGGCAAATGAGTTTCTAGCAACTGAATACTTCTGTTTGTTGGCAACAATTGTTGGCAACAATTAGTATATCCACAGTAACTTTCTTTGGGAAAACAAGCTACCTACTAGGCTGCAAACAAATTAAGGCAAAACTACCAGGTTTTGAAAACAAACACTGCAAGAGAGTGGGCAGGTAATGAGGTGATTTTAAATGAAATACATTTGTCAAGAGAACAGTGATGGGGAGAAGAAAAACAAGGAACTTTACGTGTGATATATCATTTAATCCTAACACATGTTGTGAAGTGAATGTTATTATCACCATTTCATAAATGCGAAAACTAAAGATCAAATAAAGTAGCTTCTTATAAAATGAGCTGTTTAAATTTGAGCCTTATTTTTGAATCTCTGAGACATTTTTCCTCTGTAAAATGGAGACATGACACATGCTGCCTACCTCACAGAGCTGTTAAGAAGATTAAAATAAATAACAAAAGAAACTGACATCATTCTTGACCTTGATCTTTTAAATCAGAAAATCTTAAGTTTTCTGATTCTGTCTTGATGTTTGTATATTCTTCAAAACCATGTCTTTATATAGGAGACTTAAGATGCCTGTTTGTGGAAAAAGTCTTTCTAGCATATCTTAAAATATACTATTTTAAACTATTTTTAAATAATTAAAAATGTTACCTTTCCAAGCATCAAAATAGAGTATAATCTTTGGCCATTATCTGAAATCCATTCATGGAATATTTTAGGAAAATAAGTTTTATTGTTTAAACTCCTTTAGTTTTTCTCTTGGCATTTTAAATAATTTTGTTTGAAAATGTATTACTCCTTTTCTTTTACTTTTTTTTTTGAGACAGAGTCTTGCTGTGTCACCCAGGCTGGAGTATAATGGTAGGATCTCAGCTCACTGCAACCTCCACCTCCAGGGCTCAAGAGATCCTTCCCCCTCAGTCTCCTGAGTGGCTGGGACCACTGTTGCACACCACCATGCCCAGCTAATTTTTGTGTTTTTCAGAGAGACATGGTTCGGCCATGTCACCTAGCCTGGTCTCAAACTCCTGGGCTCAAGTGAGCCGCCTGCATTGGTCCCCCGAAGTGCTGGGATTACAGGCATAAGCCACCGTGCCTGGCCACCCTTTCTTTCTTAATGAAATATACCGAATAATGATGTTATGTGCCAGGAACTGTTTTAAATTTTTAATGTGCATTAACTTATTTAATCCTCGTAACCATTCTGCAAGGTAAATACTATTATCTCCATTTTCCAAATGAGAAAATTGAGGCACAGAGGTATTAAGTGACTTGCCTAAGACCACTCAGCTAATAAACAGCTGAGCCAGGATTTAAATTGAGGTATTTTCACCCAGAATCTGAATTTTTTTTTAAATTTTAATTTTAATTTTAATTTTTTTAGAAGGAATACCCTCGGAAGCCCAGGCTGGAGTGGCATGATCCTGGCTCACTGCAAACCTCCTCCTCCTGGGTTCAAGTGATTCTCCTTCCTCGGCCTCCCAAGTAGCTGGGATTACAGGTGTGCTCCACCATGCTGAGTAAATTTTATATTTTTAGTAGGGATGGAGTTTTGCCATGTTGGCCAGGCTGGTCTTGAACTCCTGACCTCAAGCAATCTACCCCCCTCAGCTTCCCAAAGTGCTGGGATTACAGGCATGAACCACCACGCTTGGTGGAGAATTTGAGTTTTAAACACTGAACCATGATACATTGCTGACGATAATGGGCCCTCTTTCTAAATTAATCAGGAATATCATTATGCTTATCAATTTTTGATATCTACAGAAACTACTGTGGTTTAGTACAGGATTGTGTACCTACAGCATAGAGATGTCCCCATCTGCTATTCTTTTGACTTACTTTGTCTGCTTTTTATAGTTTTCTGTCCTCTCTGAAAAAAAGAATATTTTCAGTATATCTACCTCTACAAATTGTCTTCTTCCCTCTAATTGTTCTACTTCCAATTTTGTAAGAGTCAGAAACCAGATCACCCCACCTGTTAGAACTGTGTCTAAAATAGGAGTCATGAGGACTTGAGAGAAGACCCAAGCCTTTAGTGAATGGACTTTGTGACATCTGACAGGGATCTTTATTTTTTGGCATGTTTTCTGTTCTTAACTGTGATCCAGATAGTTTAGATGGCTGGATAAGTGACTTCTCAATAAGCGAGGTGTCACAAAATATAAACTCAAGGCATTTCTATTCTTCCACCTGTTCAAAAGTGTTTTAGTCATCATCATAATTGGAAGGATGGCCTAGTTCCTCAAGCTTCTGGGTAGCCATCTGATGCTTGGAGGTAGAGAGACGTGGCTACAACTCGTGTAAAAATAGCCCTTCCAGATGGCTGAGGGGCAAAGTTACAACTCAGCAGCTCGATATAGCTGAGCACTCAGATTTTGGAGTAGGAGGAGAGCTATGTGAAAAGTAGCCAGAGAGACTGGGCTGGAGCCCAATCATAAGTAGAACAGTATATGCCAGGAGAGATCACTTAACGTGCAGATTAGCTGTTAAGTTTTTCTGTTACTTCATCTCCATCTCCTCCCCACCTCCCTTGATTCAACCTGACTTCTGGCCCTAAGGAAATACATACACATACAACACACACAGATATGCACACACACTTTCCTTTTTTTTTTTTTTTTTTTTTAAGGAGTGTAAAATAGAGATACAAACCATAACTCTCAAAAGGCTTCAGAATTCTTCTAGTCTAACCCTTTGTTTTAGAGATAAGCAAATGGAGACAGAGAAAGGTGTGGTGACCCGGATGTGAGCAGGACTCACACGCTCCAGGTGCTCTGCCAGGGCTCATCTTCTGGCTCGTTTGTGGGACAGTGTGAGCAGATATCCCAGGACATGTTTCCTCCATGTCTGCCTTGACTCATTTCAAACTCTAAATAAAGCCTTTAGTTAGGAAAAAGAAAAAAAAAAAAGTATGGGCCCGGTGCGGTGGCTCACACCTGTAATCCCAGCCCTTTGGGAGGCCAAGGCAGGCAGACCACGAAGTCAGGAGTTCGAGACCAGCCTGACCAACATAGTGAAACCCCATCTCTACTAAAAATATAAAAATTAGCTGGGCATGGTGCTGCGTGCCTCTAATCCCACCTACTCAGGGGGCTGAGGCAAGAGAATTGCTTGAACCTGGGAGGTGGAGGTTGCAGTGAGACGAGACCATGCCACTGCACTCTAACCTGGGCAACAGAGCGAGACTGTCTCAAAAAAGAAAAAAGAAAAAAAAAAACTATGGATTATTGCAAACGTCATGATAATGTCTCCACCCTTAACACAAATACTCAAGCTCTAGTCACTGGCTTGGAAAAGTGTTTCACCAGTGAACATATTTACTAACCAAATTAGTAAATATTAAATTAAAATGTGTAGTTCCCACTTTTTATTTTAAGCGTTTTAATCACTCTGCATTTCTATTGGATATTCTGGAAGAAAACCTAAGCCTCTGTAGTAAATCTATTGTTTTAAATATCTCAATGTCTGTTCAAATAATTGAGTTTTAGTTTTAAAAAACAGTGATTAGGAATGGGTTAGTACTTACGTTTTAGCAATTGTAATGAAGACTTTTTTTTTTTTTTTGAAAAACAAGCTTATTGAGAAACATGTTACACTCCTTTAACATCATTTATGATCCCCAAAGGCAAGGCATTGCTGTTCCCTGGTGGCTGTACAGCATCACTGCAGGTAAGCTATTTGCAGGTGGAAAAGGTGTTGAGTGCCAGCCTTTGAAATTCAGTTCTACAATGAATCAACTCTTTAAAATACTCCCAGCAGCTTGCATTTTCTTATAAGAAGCGTTTACAGGTAGCAAAAACAATCCCCAACCAACTTTTTCCAACACAGTAGGATTTGTGCTGCCCAAGTAAATATTACAATATTTTTGGAAAATAGCATGTTACTTTTCAAGAGGAAGTTTCTTTACTTCTTATGGAATTTATCCTTAAACTGTATGGTATATGGGCTTTGTGCAAGGTGCTGGAAGTAGGCAAGGAGGCCTCAACCATGATGTAAACACACTATTATAGCACCATTGCTCTCCTGCTACTGAACCACATAGCTCACCAACTGGGGAGGGGTCACCACAGAAAGAGTAGTGGAGCGAGATAGGGACAAGCATTTTTTGATTGCCCACCAAGCACCTGGGCCTGTGCTAGCCCTGTTAAATTTGGCTGGAGCAATCCTGCTAAAAGGTCAGACTTGATTCATGAATAGGTGTGCTAATTCTACTCCAGATACATTCCCTCATCCTGTAGCATAGAGGCCTGAATGAAGCTGGCCTACAGCAGGGATCCCCCTGCTAGATAGCTATTGCCCGAATTAAGAATGCAAATCAGGGCATGATTTTCAATGCCTTTATTAAGAAATATCAAAAGTTGATTACAGGTCCATATGCAGTTTTACAAAGTTCAAGTGAAGAAGAATGTAGGGATGCCATCAATGTGCATGTCTGAAGACTGTGGAAGCTTGTCAAAGGGGTAACCCTACAACTCCTGTCACTTTAACAATGGTCCACGGCAATGCTTTTCCCCCATTTCTACTAGGCTAGGCCATTGCACAATACCTTAAGTTACTTACAAGAGTTTTAATACATTATAAATACGTACATAATTGTCCTTCTGGTTTGTTATCATCCTTCCCTGAAAGAGTAGAGCTGTTGATAGGAAGCACAACATTGGAGCCCCATTCGCTGCTGTTTGTGTTACATTTTCACAAAGCCTGCTTTGAAAGCTGACAAACACTGCAAGTTACATGTTACCGTATTACACATGGGAGGACCCATACACATGGTTATTTTTAAATTTAACATTGAACAAAAAAAAGGAGGAATCACTTTACTTGGAAACAAAACACCATAGTCAGTCAGTGGAACAGTCAAGAGCAGGACAAGCCTGCCAGGGCCACTGAACTCCGGTCACGAGTGGTCAATAGTATGACCGAGAACAACTGGATGCAGGAACATCAGCACAAAATACAGACGGAAGTATTCTCGGGGGTGGTACATCACCATCTTGAATGTGAGGGATATTGTATCAGAGGGGAATTACACTTTCAAAATAATCAGGGCTAGTAGGTCATCGGGACCAGATGGGGAACAGCAGTGGTGCGGCGTGCCTTGTTTAAGGCTTGCGCTGGTTTATCTAAAAGTGGGTTTCTGAAAAGATTGTCCAGCAGCATCAGAAAGAGCCACTTTCAGAGGAAGGATTCCTTGTTCACCCACATCAGACTGCGTGTCTCGTTGGGCTTGCATTCGTACTCAATGACAGAGAAGGGGCTTCCCCACTGGCAGTGATCCCGCTTGTGGTAATTGTAGAACTTGACTTGCCACACCGTCTCGAAGGTCCCGATGTCTGTGAACTGAGGGAAGAGAAACATGCCCGATAAAAACCTCATTCTGCCACGAGCAATAGAAGAGAGCTAACATTACTGTCATTGCTCCTGGATAATCAAGCAGACCCGGTCCAGATTCTCTTGGTCTGCAAGGCTCGGAAGCCTTTCGTTTAGTGGTCTAGCTCCCTCCTTTGTGATGGGAGATATTTTCCTAAAAAGCTGTCTGTACACCATTCTTCTCTATAAAATCTGATTTCCATTGCGTGTGTGCCACTTGCTATCATATTGCTTTTAAGAAACATAACTCCAAAGTTTATCTTGTTTTTCAAGTTTAATTTTTTGAAAACTTAGAATTTTAAAGCTTACTCTAAAATGGCCCCTGCTGGCCAGGTGCAGTGGTTCACGCCTGTAACCCCAGGCTGAGGCAGGATGCTAGCCTGAAGCCAGGGGTTCCAGAATAGCCTGAACAACAAAGCAAGATTCTGTCTCTAAAACAAACCCCCATATTCACCCCCCAAATGGTCCCTGCTACAGAAGGGGAATGGCAAAGGGAAAAGGAGGAATAAGGTTTACTGGCTTTTCTCAAAATACAATGGTACAAAACAACCTATGTGCAATACATCTACATAAGATATAATTTCCACCATTAGTTTTAATTCCAAAGAAAAATATTTCATTGGAAGTGTTTGTTAAAGGCTCTATTTTAACTACTAAACATTAAGTACTTATAAGTCAGGAGTCCATGCCTACATCTTGGGCTTATACATTATCCAAAACCATATTTGAGTATCTACTATGCATGTATAAAAATTTGTATAGGGCAGGATTGTTGCTCTTAAGAAGTTTGCATTCTACTTCCAGAAGGCAGGCCCTGTAAATCACTGCACAGAGCTCTCCTGAGGTATAAAGCACACATCTCTTGCCACTGAGAAGAGTACATGGAATACCCTGGAAGCCACTGGGCAGATGCTCAAGTGGCCTGTGGGGTAGCCTGACCCTGCTACTGCCTTCTGGAGCTATTTAGGGGATCTGGCATTAAACCACATGATGCCTGTCGTTATTTTCTCCTCTGACCCTCCCCTGTCATGGGAGGGGACAGGGACTGACTTGGCAGTATTCTTAGACTTGTCATGAGCCAGAAGACGTGGACAGAGGAAGGCAGTGAGCATTAGGAGTCTTATGCTTCTTGCTGATACAGGAGGAGGGTGATCAGGTGCTTCCCGGATAGCTTTCCAAGATGCTCTCAAAAGTATATCTTGCACCATTGCCTCATCCTGCTAATTTGATCCCAAAACAAGATCTAGGCTTTCCTTTGGGAAATTTGCTTGATTTGAAATAGTGGATGATATACCTAGAGTCCACAGACCTCCCAGGTATGAAAGTGAATTATCTCTTTTTAGAGAGTTGTGGCTTAAAGACCTATATAAGCATACAGCAGCTTTATTCACAATAGCCCCAGGTTGGAATTGACCCAAATGTTTATTCACCTGTTGATAGGCAAGTTTTGGTATATTTATAAAATGACCTTTTGCTGAACAATACAGGAAGACATGCTGATTCAAGGAGCAACAGGGGTGGATTTCAAAGACATGCTGAGCAAAAGAATCTAGGCCCCCAAAACACATACTGTATGAGTCCATCTACATAGTGACCGAATGCAATCTACACTGACAGGAAACATCTGTGGTTATCTAGGGCCTGGGGTGAGAAGGGGAATTGATGCAAATGTACAAGAGGGAACTTTTTAGGGGTGATGGAAGCATTCTACATCTTGATTGGGGTGGTGGTTACATGGCTGTACATATATGTTGGTCAAAACTCATTGAACTGTATGCTTAAGATGAGTCAATTACATGAAAACTATACCTCAAAGTTAAGAAAAATAGAAATATCCATTTTTAGTGAGCTATAAGAAAACAGGTATTCTAAATGCTGCTAATGGGAATTGAATTAGCCTTTTGGAAGGATCATTTGTATGAAGCTAAAGGTGTGAGTACATTCAGGCCCAGCAATTCCATTTATAATTTATCTTAAGAACATCACAAAGTTTAGAGTAGTAAACAATGCAACACTAAAGGTCCATCTTTAAGGCACTATTTGTGGCATATCTATATAATGGAATACCATGTAGTACTTTTAAATGTAAAGTATTTAATATAGTTTTTATCTTATATTGTTACGTGAACTAAGCAGAGTACCATGAAGAACATGAAGTATTAATTCAATTAAAATTATACTTGGCTGGGTATGGCACCTCACACCTGTAATTCCAGTACTTTGGAAGGCCAAGATGAGAGGATCGCTTGAGACCAGGAGTTTGAGACTAGCCTGGGCAATACAGTGAGACCCTTTCTCTACAAAAAATGTTTGAAAATTAGCTGGGTTTGGTGGCACACCCTGTGAGACTGAGATAGGAGGGTTGCTTGAGCCCAGGAGTTTGAGGCTGCAGTGAGTTATAATCATGCTACTGCATTCCAGCCCGGACGATAGAGAAAGACCCTGTTTCAAAAAAAAAAAAATTGTGTATATATATGTGTGTGTATATATATATTTAATATTAGAAATTCTGATACTGTTTTATTTTTTCCCGTGTTCTTTTTAAATTATTATTATTTTGAGATGGAGTCTAGCTCTGTCGCCTAGGGTTGGAGTGCAGGGGTGTGATCTCGGCTCACTGCAACCTCTGCTGTCCAGGTTCAAGCAATTCTCCTGCCTCAGCCTCCCGAGTAGCTGGGATTACAGGCACGTGCCACTATGCCTGGCTAATTTCTGTATTTTAAATTTTTATTTTATTTTATTTTGAGACAGAGTTTTGTTCTCGTTGCCCAGTCTGAAGTGCAGTGGCGCGATTTCAGCTCACTGCAACCTCCGCCTTCCGGTTTCAAGCAATTCTCCTGCCTCAGCCTCCTGAGTAGCTGGGATTACAGGTGCCCACCACCACACCTGGCTAATTTTTTTTTTTTGTATTTTTAGTGGAGACAGGGTTTCACCATGTTGGCCAGACTGGTCTCGAACTCCTGACCTCATGATCCACCAGCCTCGGCCTTCCAAAGTGCTGGGATTACAGGCGTGAACCACCGCACCCAGCTGATTTTCTTCTATGTTCTTATTTGTATTTTCAAAATTTAATGATTACCAGAAAAAAAAATTAAACCAAAACTGTATTTCCCAAAAGTATTACCAAATAGTCATTATCCTTACCATAAAGTACTATATGCATTATTAGTAAGTACTACTGAGAACATTGGAATAAAAAATTGGAACAGTTCATCAAAAAAAAAAAAAAAAAAAAAAAAAAAAAAAAAA